>NC_134143.1:49282500-49327500 GCF_033958435.1 Carettochelys insculpta | reverse complement strand
TAAAAATAAGGCATAATTTCTTTGCATATAATTAAGTTCTCTCCAATTTAATATTCCTAATAAGTATTCCATGTCCTTTAATTTATTGTCTATTTGTATTTTTTTCTGCTTCCTTTCTGCTTTGACTTCAGTAACTTCAGGATCTTGATTACTTTTTAATATTTTTGGGAAAACACATTTTATTTTCAGGATCTAAACTAGTCTGAGAACTGAGACTGTCATGATAAATTAGTGGTGTCATACACTGGTTAAGCAAACATATCTATTAGTATTTAAAATTAAATCCCTGTAATGTGAAATATGTAGAATGTAATACGTGGAAAGTGGTTAATTGATATGGTTATATTTCATAGTAATAAAAACCACTCCCAACATCTGTTATGTTTAGAGAATTGAATGTAACTTACGTGTTGTAACTATTTTCACTTGGTTTAGTTTTCCCTTTAACTTCTATAGGTTCAAGATTGTACTGCCTCAGACTCACACTGGCAAAGCTCTTACACCACTCCATATAGCATATTGTAGAGGTCTGTCAATATAACCCCCTCTATAGATAGTTATTTTATTGTCTTCCCTAGAGGGCAGTGTATTCTGAAAAATAGCTTCATATTTAATAGCCCCCCCCCAGCTTTATATTTTTACTGTATCTAACACCATATTGTACGTTAGTGTTCTTTTAATTTTCACCTAATTGAAAGTACTTTCTTCATCATGACAAGCTTTCACCCAGTGCAACATATAATGTCTTCAATTATAGCATTCATAAATGTTTATTTTTCTTTAAATGCTTGTATTCTTTTCCTGGATAAATAATATGCTTGCTACTACAAGGTATAGTGGTTTCATATCAGGTTGGATCATAAGAAGTATTAGGAAGACTTCCTTAAAATCTTTAGGGAATACAAGCTGGTTTTGCCTTGGTTAATTGGAATGGCTTATGTGTGGGCAGGTTATCCTCTCACGCTGGCTGCAGCAGTGATATTTACCCATCTCTTCTTCCTCAAATGGAGCCTAATACACAACATAGTGTTCTTGGCCGCTTTGTGTTTGCTAGAACTTAAGTGCACTTGAATTAAATTGCAGCTCATGAATACAAGGAGTGTGTCAGCATGTTGAAATAAAACAAAGCTAGCAGGTCAGGTTTTTCAGTCACAACTATCATCAGTAAGCAGTCAGGAACTTAGAACTGCCAGATAATCATTCTATAACCTAAAGACAGGGCCAGGGACAAGGGGGAACTTGGGTGAGAAACAATTTTAAAAGGCAAATACAAAATCGGAGTCCAGAAGATTAAATGTTTAACAGAGATTTTTTAAAATATTCTCTGTAATTTATAGACTTCATAGAATTATTTGTTATTTTTTTGAAAATGTTCTGTTTATGGAACTCAAAATTAAGTACTTGCTTTTAATTGCTTAAATGCAAAGACACATTGTAACAAAAACTTAATTCAAAATTACTTATATGTGAGTGGACATCTTAATGCTAAAAAGATTAATTTTCCGCCCACGGCCTGTGAAGGTAATGATTGCATATAGCTAAGATATTGACATTCAAATAGAGACTTTCATGAGTACATTTTGAGAGCTTCCGACAAAACAAAAACTTGGCAGCTGTACCTTCTTTAACATTCTCCACAGCCTATAGATCATGTGTATGTTGTGTCTGGATTTCACCATAGTCTCTAATATAAATTAGCTTTCATATTTAAATAATAATTTTAGTCTCCCTTCTTGTGGATAATGATCGGCATTATACAAATTTTAAAGTGCTTTCTGGATTACAGACAGCTCTGCTGAAATGCAGTTACTAAAGTTATGTGCCACTTTCTGCCATTCATGTTATTAGAGGGGTTAACATCAGATTCTGTCCTCATTCAGTTCTGCTGTTTCTTAGAAGATAATCAAAACACATAAAGAAAAAAGTCTCTAATTAAAGGTGGATAAAGTCGTATGGATCAGTTATGTTTTGAGTTTTTGTAGGTCTAGTCCAAGGGTCAGCAATCTTTCCAAGGGGGACTGCCAAAATTTGACCTCCTGTGTACCGTCTCAGTGTCGGTGATACATTTTAAAATTACTAATAGTTCTACCTACAACAGCTTCATCAATAAATAAATAAAGATGCAGAGCTTTAGCATTTAGGTGGTGGTTGGTAGCATTAGCTAGACTTTTGTTAATCCACAGGTGGCATGGCTCTGAGCACACTCCTGGCTGCATGGGGGAGCAGAGACGGGTCTGAGCTTCCTCATCGCATGCCAGTGAAAATCAACTCATGTGCCACTCTTGGCATTCATGCAGGGGGGTTGCTGGTCCCTGGTCTAGTCTCTTCTCAGTGTAGTTCCCATTATATATTTGCATGTGAAATGCCAAAAGGACCCATAAAGGCATAAGACATGATCTCAGGCCACCTTAGTGTATTCAAAAGGAGTAGGGATGAAGGAGAAACCCTAAACAAATATTCTTCAGAGTTCTGTTTTTAACTTTTTATTTAACAGCTGATTTTTTTAGATATACAGACGCACATTGTGGTTCCTGGCATAATTACTTTAGATGGCATCTGCTTAACTAATATACTACATAGGGCAGTCCAGAGGCCAAAATTCTTGCTGCACAGTGCAGAGCCAGTCAGCAGGGGGTGGTATCTGTGCATGTGGGGTGGGGGGCGGGGAGAACAGTCCTCCCTCCCAGTCCCATAGATGCTTTGTTGCACCTATTTCTTATGTTTTTCCCCTCTTCCAAGAAGGGGAGAGCAGGGGAAATAGCTTGATTTTCAGCTTGCCCCAGATCTCTGCAGTATCATCTGGCTCCAAGTCCTCCTTATGCAGGCTACATAAATCTACTCACCACCACTATGACCCCACAATGTACAGTGCAGTGGTATGTAACATTTCTGCTACAAGTGGGCCCACCTACTTCGGGGTGAGGGAACAACTATCCCAAGGACCCAGCAATTCAAAATGCCCAGGGCTCCCAGCCACTGCTGCTACTAAAGTGGTGGCAGCCAGAGCTCCAGGCTGTTTAAATCACTGACAGAGCCCCACATGGCACACTCTGGGCAACAGTCAAGAGCTATCTGGGGAGGCATGCTGCCTGGGGGAGATTAACCCCAGTCCTGCACCTTTTATATAAGGCCATGCCTGTTTTACAGGAATGGAGGTGCCCCACCCCCACCCCCACAACATGCCACAGAGGTCAGTCCCACTGACTACAAGCTTATCCTCTAAGACCTGAGGAGGGGACATGATCTCTCTGTCCCAATAACTTTAAATATACCAAATAAAATCTCTGGAATAAATACTCTTTAGAAATTTTGTAATCATGAGTTAACTTTGCAGTTATTAGGCAGAAAATTCTACAGAGAACCAAATGAAAGATGTTTGAATTTTTCTCCTTTTCATGTCTTCCCTAAAATACAGAGAATTTTATTCCCTTCTCCCCCTTAAAATATAGATTGGCTCTAGAAAAAGGGACTTTGTGTTTCTAAAAGAATAACATGGGTGGGGTGGAGGGGTGGGAGGTGGGGGAGAATTGAAAGGCTTTTAGATGCAATACCTGAATTTGGAAAAAATACATTGCTTAAATACATTGTGAATGGTGACTTTTAAAATGGCTAAAATAAATATAATGAAAAGCCAGCATCAGTTGAGCATCACAAGGACAATATGAAATTTAGTAAGGTAAATTTTGTAAATAGAAAGAAGGTCCCTGGAAGAACAGTGGTTAATACAATAGAAGTATTGATACTATGTTATGAAAGCTTGTAACAAAACTGATACTAGTACTTTTAACAAACTGCCTTTTCATGAGTAGAAATCATCATGTAACATGCTACATTCTTTCAAATTGGTATAGTGAGTTTTCAGGTCTGAAACTGTTGGTTTATTAAAGTTACTTAGAAAGGTGTGTTTAAAGAATATATATAATTTCACATGGTTATTGTTGATTTGTCATAAATGGTTGTTTTGACAGAGCTAGAATGATACTTTAAAACTAAGAGTTTTGAATTTGGGGGGCGGGGATCATTCTTCAGTATAACTTTAGAATACAGAGCAGAACTATTTTCCTTTGGTTTTCATCACTTACCTTGTATTTCTAAATTATACAGTGTTTATGGTTTTTGTAGCAAAAACACTTTACAGAAGATATTTCAGATTTCTAGGCCTTTTTTTTTTTTTTTTACTTCCTTTTGTGTAAGATTGTCAGTATATGATTTCCAGCCCTGACATGCACAGATAGGCTAGTATTTCTCCTTCAGATCAGCAGCTTTGGACAGCTTCTGTTTTTCTGGCAGCCGTTTCAACCTGCTCTGTCTTGTCATTTTAGAGTTCAATATCGGCTGCTCTGAAGGAAAAAAATTGGGATGGGTTGGACCATTGTATTTGGTCTTTTGACCCTCCATGTTGCCCATGAGCAGTGAAGGATAACTTTTGACGAGCCATGTCAGATGTGACAGGCAATCTAGTTGGGTTGAGTGGAAATGTGCTGTACAAGTTTGAAGCCTTAGTTGGGGGCATTTTCTGGTGTTCAGTGCATTTAAATTGACACCAGACTTCAGTATGTTGTTCGTTTTAGAAACCAAACTGTATGTTTGCCTTTCCTAAGTGTGTGGTTTTAAGAAAGCTCATATGTAAGCATTTCAGAAGTGCTTTGTATATCATTCAACAAACCAAGCAATATATTTACATTCTAGTGTTTTAGTTATATTTTTCTCAGGAACTCATTGTTGATGTAGTTTTCATGCCACAGTTAATAGTTTGTTTTTTGAGAATTTCATGTAGTAAGTTTTACTAGGCTTTTACTCTTGGAAATATTTCTGTGGATTCATGACGTAAGTACACATGGTCTGGTGTTATATGGGTCCTTAAAAATTGTGTAATTGTTGGCAAAGATGTCAAAGCAAGCTTGCTGAAATATTTTGAAATTATCATTATTTGGGAATTGTGTATCTCATAAATTTTGCTTAGGGAAAAAAACTACGGTTTTATGAATTATTATTTTGACCTAAATCTTGACCTTTTTTCTTTTATTTTCCTTAGCCAGTATACAAAGATATATAGTTCAGTATTCTTTCAGTGACTGTCCTGATAGCTTTGAAATACAGGATCTAGCAGCTGGTGTATTGCTTTGTTGAAAGCCATGTTCCACCACTATCAGGTTCCTGGTTTGGCTTTTTTCTGTCTCCTTTCTTTTGACACCATATGAGAACTGAATTTGTCTCCGGTTATCTGATTGCTTTTTCACCAGCACTTTAGATCTCTAGCTTCCTCTTGATTTCAAGGATCAACTTATATGTTGTAGTGATGTTTAGCATGGTTAACTTTATTGTAGATCACCTTCCAAGTCTCCAGTTTTGCTTCAGTAATTCCATCCAATCCACACTTCCATTTTTTATTTAATCTAGCCTTTGTCAGAGTTCCTTTTCTGTCATTTTAGCAGCTAAGAAATGTGTGGGTTTATGGATCTACAGGTTCCCTTCAACCTGCATCTCTGAACTGGACTGCTTGTTTAACATGTCCTTACCCTACATCTTTTTTTCTTGGAAGTAAACCAGGAGCTTTGGATTTTGGTTCTTCTCACATCCCTGCTTTTAAACCTAACTTCATCTCACTGAATGACCCTGTCTCTCAATGTCTATCTCCTTTTCATAATCTCAATTCACAAGCTTCCCAAAGTGGCAAGGTGGGAGGCTCAGGAGTGCCAAACCCCCTCTGATCCTGTCACTGAGAATGTCATGATGAAGCCACACAGAATGGCAAAGTAGGTTCCCATTTGTTTGCTGTATAGAAAACAACCTGCAGGTGTCACGTAAATTTCCCAATCACAGATAATCCAGAAGTCCCTGCAATCTTGCTTTCCAGTGTTAGCTTTATAAATCTCCAGAACCACAACTAATTAAATGGTTTATTCAGGAGTTCAGAGAGAAAGAGAGAAAAGATTTTTTCTCTCAAACACTGGTTTCTACTGTCATCCCTTTCTTCTCAGAATTGGTATAACCTTCCTGAAGTCTCAAGAGACATTTAAATTAAAGTATCTCCTATGTCACCTCAAGTTCCTTTTTCATCCTGCTGAGCCTCCAAATGAAGAAGGTGGAGAAATCCATGAAGAAGCATTTAATGAGAACTGGTGCCTTTATAACTCAAAAGACATTGATTTTCTTATTAAGTGGGAACTTTTTACTTTGAATATTGATGTACTTCAGATGTACTGCAACCAGCCCTTCTGGGCTGTCTATCTTGTATGTAGCACTTCTCTTTTCATACTCAACATTTTAAATGGTACATACAGGATCTGCTTTCTTGTAAATAACTTAACTTCCAAGCTCTGCAGATTTCTCTAAGATCAGGCACAGCCTGCTAAAATATTTTTCTCTTGAGAAAGGCAAGCATATCTCTTTGCTGGAATGTCAGTAGCTCCTTCTTTAGCATTCAAATAACTGATGGCTCTCAGTGTTTGTACATCTATGTGGATCATATTCTTTAAAACCTCGTTTTATTTGCGTGTGTTTTCTTTCATAAAAGAATGAGTTAGCACCATGTAAAAGATTGTGAAACTTCAAATCTTTCCTTCTGAATGCCTTTCCAGGGGACACTTTCTTTAGAACAGCAGTTTTCAAACAGGGATCTGGGCCCACTGAGCAGCCACAAGCCATTTCAGGAGATCGTGCCAAGCAGGGCTGAAGCCAGGAGTCCCCCACGTCCATGATTCAGAAGCCCCAAGCCCTGTCAGAAGCATCCTTGCAGAGCTGAAGACCTGAGCCACTCCCCAGGAGCAATAGCCTTGAGTCCCCCTTGTACCACAGGTCTCCTGAGCCTGCCTGCCTGCCCCTTCCCACCAGCACTCCGGTGCAGACCGCACCCCCAGCTTGGTGGGTCAGAAACTCCCATCCCACTTCCTACCCTCAGTCTGTGTAGTTTTTTAATAGCATATTTGAGGGGGTCACCAAAAGAAAAAGGTTGAGAACCCTTCCTTTAGAAGACTAAACTATGTTTGCCATTTTGCTGACAAATGATCAGAAGAAATCTAAGACCCCTGGGTCTTAAAAGTTGTCCAGTTAGGACACTTACACTGGTACTTCTTAAATTCTATCATCTGTTCAAATGCAACATCTTGATGATTCTTGTCAAGGGTCTGGATGTCTGGAAGACATTACAAATTATCAGATTAAGTATTGTTGCTCATACTACAGGAGGATTATTTGCAAAGTGTTTACATCTACTGTGATGTGGGGAAAGCACCGCTACATGAAGCTATTCTTTGTGACAAGGGAGAATCTTAGAAATCTTATCTTAGAAAGAAGGGAGGGAATGCCATTTCCCCAGTACAAATCTCTGAAAGGAAGAAAAGAGTAGGCATGAACCTGTAATGCTTGGACCACTCTTTGGCTCAGAGAGCTAGAAGGTTGGATCAGAGACATAGCTCAAGACTTGGAGAGTGGGATTTTGCAAGATGAGAAGAATCTCTTATAAGATGAAGATTCTGCCTACACTTTTGTCCTGATAACTGTCCAGATTAACAACCTCTCAACACCTAAGAAAAATCCTATGTTCCATCAAGTACTGAAAAACCTCTCCAAGAGACACTCTAAGGAAGTCATCTAGATTGAGAGACTGGCGATTCCACATGAGGTATCTATGTGGAATTCTTCCTTCCATATCCTCTCATTAAGGAGACAGATTCCAGAATCAGAGAAAGATCTGGGTTAACCTGTGAACAGAGTAGTTGGACTAAACATAGTATTTATATTTCCAGAATAATTCCAGAGGGACTGGTGTCATTCATAGTGTGCCCTGTTTCTCATATTTACCAACTCCTGTGTGCTTAGTTTCAGTGCTGTAGAGCTACATTCAAAGGACATCCCTTGTGATGCCACTTTTCCTAGGAACAACTACAGAAAGAGCACTATATCTGTGAAAAAAAACCCAGGTGATTCTGATGTAACATTGTAGCCTGTTACAGGACTGAAATTTGTGGCTGTCATATTGCCATGAACCAAATCAATAAAGAAATAACACTTGGAGTGAAATTTTCCATGATGGTGCTGGATGCAGAAGTTCTCAGTGCTACAGATATACATGGGGAAGGACGATGATCATGGTCCACTAGTCAGTGTGTCCTTTGGGCAGAATAGTCTGTGTAGTAGGAAGACAGCCTGATACAAAAGCTCTTGCTTGCATCAGGGGCCTAGCATGAGGCAGGACCTCCTTGCAGAATCTGGGAAGGACAGGGCCGATATTGGAAGGGAAAAAAACACTTATTTCTAAGAAGTGATAAATAGCTGAAAGCTAAGTCTAAGGTACGAGAAGTCCTCATCAGAGACATGCTGTTCACAGACGATGCTGCTGTAGTGTCTCTCACAGAAGACCAGCTTCAAAAACTGCTGGATCAGTTCTCCAAAGCGTGCAAGGACTTTGGGCTTACCATCAGCCTAAAGAAGACAAACGTACTCGGTCAGGATGTTGCTGAATCCCCATCAATCAGCATTGACAACTATACGTTAGAGGTCGTCCACGAGTTCGTTTACCTCGGGTCCACCATCACTGACACCCTGTCGTCAGACACTGAGCTAAATAGGAGGATCGGAAAAGCGGCCACAAATCTGTCCAGACTCAGCAAGAGAGTGTGGAATAACAACAAGCTGTACACTCACACCAAAATGCAAGTCTACAGAGCCTGCATCCTCAGCACCCTCCTTTATGGCAGCGAGACTTGGACTCTGTATGCCCACCAGGAAAAGAGGCTGAACGTCTTCCACTTGCGCTGCCTCAGGCGCATCCTTGGAATATCATGGAAGGACAGAGTGACCAACACCGCCGTCCTCGAGCAAGCTGGAATCCCAACCATGCACACCCTCCTCAGGCAGCGTCGGCTCCGCTGGCTTGGCCATGTCCACAGGATGAATGATGGAAGGATTCCAAAAGACATCCTGTGTGGTGAGCTAGCCTCTGGCAAAAGACCTCCCGGATGCCCCCAGTTGTGCTACAAAGATGTCTGCAAGAGAGACCTCAGAGAGGTAGACATCGAGCTGGACAACTGGGAAGAACTAGCAGACGACTGCAGCAGATGGAGGCGGGGTTACACAAGGGCCTTCAGAAGGGGAGATGAAGATCAGACAGCTAGCAGAGGAGAAGTGAGTGCACAGAAAGCACACTAAGGACTTGCCAGACATCCACCACATCTGCAAGAGATGCAGCAAGGACTGTCACTCTCGTGTGGGCCTTCATAGTCACAGTAGACGCGGTAAATGAAGTCCTCAATTGAAAGTATAAAGGGCGCGATCCATAGTCTATGCAGACTGAAGGATGCCTACTACTGATAAATACCAAGTACAGTAAATTCTTTCGTATCTGGCAAGCTATCATCTGGAACTCTCAAATAACTGGCATTTTAACCATAAGTAAATTTTAGTTAAATTTTTCATAGGTATAGTATAGTGAAACTCTGTTCCACCTCCAGCTCTTGTGGGGCTTCTTCCTTCTCCGGCACTCAGTCAGCCACCGCTGGGAGCTCATCCATGGGTGCAGTGCATCCCACTGCTGACACCAGTGGTGGCTGACTGAGCGCCGGAGAAGGAAGGAGCCCCACAAGAGCTGGAGGTGGAACAGAGAAATTCCTGCACCTTCTGCTGGTGAGTGGATACCCCGGGAGACAGTGGGGAGATGGATTAAACCTTACTCCTGAAGGCAGATCTAGTGGGCCTGTGCAGAGAGAGGGGCCTGACTGCGGGGAAGGCGACCAAGGCCCAGGTGATTGCCCAGCTTTAAGAGAATGACCGATCCAGGGGGCCAGATCCTGTCCCAGCAGGAAGTGGCCGGTCACCCCCTAGGAGCGTTTTGAATTCTCAGACAGGATTGGGGTTTTGACGCCATCAGACAGACGCGGTGAAGTTTACACTCTACTATACTATTGTTCTTGGTAAATAAAATACTCTGCCTACATTTTTGTTTGTTTCTGAACACATAATCTTGTTTTTCTTCAGTATTATGCATTACTAGGTGAATATCTAGCAACTCCCTGGTCCCGGGGTTGCCAGATATTAAAGAGTTTATTGTATTCACACAAACATGTCCCACAATCAAATGGTACCGGAACATCCCAATATGAAGGATGGTTCGGAAACGTTCCCCAAGAAAAACAGAAACACATTGACCCCTCCAAAAGATAAGATTGGTATAGTAGTATGTATCAGGGTATAAAACCGTATCTCAAAGGGAGTATCTTTGGGCAGCCTGGGGGCACTGGAAAGTCCTGCCACTGAATGAATTACATCCATTATCACAGACATACATGTCTTGGCATCCTCATAAAGTCTGCCAGGTGCTCTTACTGCACTTTGTCAACAGTAAGCCGGGTGCCTTCATACGTTAACAAATCTTGTGATTATTGAGCGGTTAACTCAAGGTCTGCAGTGCGAAAAGTCAGAGCAAGAGCTGGGACAGCAAATGGGACACACGCGCACGAGAGAGAGAGAGAGTGCCAAATCTCTGACCACACTCTATGTAAAGAAACTTCAGGGATTCTGTGTTTTCCCAGCCCATGTGCTGTTCTTGAGGTACCTTTACCAGGCAAACACAGAAAAATGGAGTTTCACCCGTTGTGAGCCACTCTGTTCTGGAAGGGGATTCTCTCCCTGCTGTGGGATTTCTGCCAGCAGAATAGGGCATTGTCAGTCTCCATCCTGACATAATAAAGCCCATCTTCAGAAGCTGCTCAGAGGTTTGATGAATTAGCACCAGATGGAGGGCCACTGGCTAAGCCTCTTTGTGGTGACCAATGCAAACTATTCTCTAGTCTTTGCTGGGGCACTTTATGTGGTTGTAACTGCCAAAACCCATCCCTCTAGATGACCACCTTTTGCCAGGACTCTACAGCATAAATTTGGCAGAATCTGTTCCTCTGTGTTATCAAATTTATTATAAAATTCCACTTGTATCGGTGTGGTTTCAGATTAATTTTTTGTTCTTTTTTTTATTTGGTTTTGGAATGTTCTTGACTTTCCTGCTGATAAAAGCTGTTGCAATTTCTGCTGAAAGATTATGCAGATTTATGCCTAATTCAGAAGCTAACAACATCTTCTTTTTTGTCTTAAGCTTAGTAATGACATAGATAAAAATCTTCATTCTATTGATTTTGGGAGAGTTATGAAGATAGCAGTGATTACAATAAAAGAGATAGCAAGATATATACTGCTATTTTTTTCCCCACAACGTGGAACAAGGGCTTTCTAGCATCAGATGATTTTTTTCATTACACCGTTTTTGAGTCTCTAAGACCCAGAGGAACAGGACTGTGTCCTATTGTATTACCACAGAAAGCATACCTTGAGAGTTCCCAATCAACATTAGGGTTCTTCTCTTTGGTGATGGAACCTTCAGCTTCTCCTTCAGGCACCTATTTTGAAGCTCTTCAGGTTTAACAAAGGGCTTCCATATTCTCTCTGGTCAGATCTGGAGGCTTCATAGTAGCTTAATTTGCCCCAGAGTTTCAACTTTTCTGATTCTAGTTTTGTTGCACTTAGGAGAAATTGGAAGTGCAACACTGTAAATGTGTGGGCCAACTTCCTTGTAGTCCTTTATCTGTACCCCATTTTGTCTGTCCCCTCAGCTGGTATAGCTACTGAGTCCTATGTATTGAGAAACTCCAGAGACAAATATATAAAGGAAAAAGAAAGATTTTTAAAGTAATTATTGTAAATGTACATATATTACCTCCACAAGGTAAAAGACGAATTTAGATTTAGATTTACACAATAATGGATTGTTAAAGAGAAAACTGGTGTCTTTTTTTTTTCCCCTATACACATCATTTTTTTGTACTAGATGTAATTTTTCTCATGAACCATTCACATATGAAGTAAAAAAAAATTTAGGTTGCTAGGGCACTTTGGTCTTACAAAAGACATAGTTAAAGCAAACAGTTGGCAATAAACTTGTCTTTTTTGGCACCTGAAATAAAAACAGTTACATAACAGTACCATTATAGAGTGTATAAAATATAATTTAGGACTAGAGTTGGAGATCACAGTAAGTGGTTAAGTAAATAGCCCTAGAGAGTTACAATAGTTTGGTTATACAGAGATAAGGTAACTGTTTATGCAAAACGCTCGTGTGAGTTTATAAAGCACAATCTTTTATGTATAGTTAAACTTCACTGAAAATAATCTGTGGAAACAGAAAAGTTAAATGAAATTATTTTAGCAAATTGCAAAGCATGTATATTAAGCCATATTAAGTGGTTTATTTACTATTTCATACCCTTTTTAAAGTTTTCATGAGTGAATTCTGTTTGTATTGTTTCTCACTAACAAGCATAGTCATTTACAAGAAAATAGAGATCTGTGATCCATGGCACAAGCAGCTGTCCGTATGCTTCAAAAGCCTAATGGTGTTTTTGGCCATGGAGAGCTTGTGGTAGAACATTCCGTAGGTGTAAAGTCTACAGGGGCTCAAGCTGTTCCCTCAATATATACATTTGGCAGCTAAATTATGGCTCCTCAGGGTACATTTTTAGCCAGTTTTATATTCAGGTTGTATCTAAAACTCCAATTACTGTTAACTGGAACTGCACCTTGAGTACCCCTATTTAGTGCTAAAAATGTGTACCCTGTTGAATCTTCCCCTCTACCCCCACAGTTATTTAATATATTATCATCATCATTTTGCAGGAAAAATACATACAGGTCTGTCACTATTTTGAAAGAGTGGCATTCTGCTTTTAAATTAAGAATGTTAACCTTTCCATATCTCAGTGGCCAATATTTTTAACAAGTGATATTTTAAGGATATTTAAATACTTTTGTATCATTTTCTATTATGATTATTTATAACACATACTCTTACGATTTAAATAAATTACTTATCTTACTACTTTTATTCCTCTCCATTTGATGAATATGACTTTTTTCTTCCATTTTATTTCTTTAGGAAAAGCTTCCCTAGTTCATGCTTTCACAGTCAGTTTAGGAAGTGGGCTACTTAGTTCTCCTGCATTTCCCTTAACATGTTGTGTTGTTGGTTTTGCCCAGTAGAATGCTAAAGATCCAATCCTGCCAAGACTTCAAGTTTATACATCTGGGATAGCCCCCATTGGGCTCCTTGTATCAATATTGAGAGCATCAAGTCCTTATAAGATTAAACAATGAATCTTTTTTGGCAATGATGTAGAATATTTAGAATCCAGATGACATACAGCAATCAACTATGCATTTAATTGGCCATGTCTTTTCAAATAAAAACAAACTTTCAAATAGCACAGCATACCACTGTTGATTTCAGTGTTTCTGCTAAACTGCGTTAAAAATGCATCTGGTAAACATGTCTTACAGTTGAAGCCAGCCATACAGATAAACCCAGATTGTGATTCTGAGATTTGTTTCCATTACTTTTGAAAGTGAAGTTGATTTTCTCAATGAAATTTAAATCATGTTATCATATCTTGTCTATGAAATAATCATTTGTTGTAGATAATGATTTCTGCCTTTTACAATATTGATTATTACTACATGTGTAACCCAGTACAGGTTGAGACTCTCTAATTTGGCACCCTTGGGACCTGACTGGTGCCAGATAAGAGAATTTGCCTGACCACAGGAGGTCATATTGGCTAGCAGCATTACCAACTTCCACCGCTTACGGGACTTTTAGAAGACATTTAGGGGTAAATTACAGCTAAATAACTGCACAGAACACAGAGTAAGCACTAGTGGCTGGAAACAAACGCTAATGACCATGGGAAACTTGGCCACACCAATGATAAGTGTTGGCCTGGCTAACTACAATCATGCCGGATTACAGATGTTGCTGGAGGAGTGTGTCCTGGATTACAGAGGTTCAACTTGTATTAAGTTACTTGATTTAATTCAATGATTTTTACATAAGTATGGTTAGTATGTAAATATGGACAGAGGTAAAGCAATCATTGTTATAAGGATTCAATTACCAATTGCTTCTTGCTCAAACTACTTTCCTTATGTAGACATTTTAACTTTTAACAAATTTTGATGCACCTTTAGATTGAATACCATTGAGGAGCTGTAACTGCGGTAGGAAAATGTAATATAATGGGAAGAGCTGTAAATCACAGAATGGAGTTGCAGCAGTAGTGAGAATAACTCTGCCAGCATTCCATCATGTAGGTATTCCTTCTCCCTCATCACTTGTGTGACCACCAAGCAGATCTGCTTGATCTTGGTGAAAATACATATTGGATTTGGGTCAGTGTGAGCTGTGACACAGCTGTTGGTAAGAAACCCTGTGTTTAAAGCAATCAAGAAGAGTTCCATTTCATGAAGCAATATTATTGATATGTAAAAATAGGATTCTATTAAGGGCCAAACCCTTGCAATATTTCTTCCCACAGATCTCATAGCTTTTTACTGTGGCTTCTTTTTCAGCTTCTTTGCACACAATGCATGCATTCTAAGAACTAGTAGCTGAAGTTGCTAAGCACTGAAAAATCAGGTCATTACTTTTGCAAGAAGGCCTTTGCATTCCAGCATGCAAAATATAGTATCACTTTAGCTTTGGCAATGCATTTTGTACAGAGAAATCCTAACTTGTTTTATCTAGGGATAAAACAATTAGTTAAATTCTTTGGGAAGCTCTTTAAATGTAGTGAAATGATACAATGCAAGTGTTGCTTAAAGGAATACGCTCTTCATTACATACATACACAATAATGTGTCCATTCAGGGCTTTATCCATTAGGGCATTTGATGTACAATGGCCTAACAAATTTTATGTAACTTTTTTACGTAGCCAATTTAATGTATTTTCTGTCCTCTGTTCTTAGATAAAACCTCTTAAACACCACTGCATTTCAGCATCAGAACAGTTTGACCATGCGCTTGACTATGGATTCCAAATATGGATAGGAAAAAAAATCAATGTTGGCAGTATGAGTAAACATTAGACACCCATTAGTGAATCAATATCATTAGTACATAGTAAACAGAAATAGACCATGATTGCTTAGAATAGGATATCCCATTCGGTAGTGTGAATTCATTTTTTCTGTTCCATTGTTACTGTGCAATGGTGGAACCAGGTTTTGCAACTGGAGGAGTCATTGGACAGTGAACTAAAGATGGAACCCACCCCATACTTACCTGTCTGCAGTGACTCTGAGATTGGCTTGGCTCTCTAGTCCAGGTATTCCTGTCAACAGGGTTGGAGAGCCATTGACATTTGATATGACATTTGCTGTGATGCAAATGAGTGGCATTTCAGTATGTTATCTTGACATGCTATTCATGCAAATGAAAGCCACACAGGAAGTCAAATCTATCATTCTGCCTTCACTTTTTTAAAATAAGTAATATCCATTTCTTTCTACGAAAACTAGAATTCCTCTCATGTAAGTCACTAAATTAAAAAATCGCTTATCACTGGAACTTAAGAAATATAAAAATGTAATATAGGGAGATACACATCTCATAGAACTGGAAGGGACCTCGGGAGGTCATCAAGTCCAGTTCTCTGCCCTCTTGATAAGACCAAGCACCATCCCTGCCATATGTATCTATCTATATATATATAAAATCTATTTGCCCTAGACCCCTAACTAGCCTTCTCAAGGATTGAACTCACAACCCAGGTTTAGCAGGCCAATGCTCAAACTACTGAGTTGTCCCTCCTCCCTAATAGACACTCTTGCAAGGTCCTTCCTCCAATATATGCAAAATCAAAATTTTGGTGTCTGTAAAATTCCAAGCTACCTTTCATTCTCCAGATTTTCCTGCTTCCTGCATAAACATAAAAGAGGAGACAGGGACTAAATGCAAGTAATGGTTGCACAGAATCTAAATTTTCTTGAGTTACTCCAGAAAAGAAAAAGAAAAAAGTTATTCTGTATTTTCACAAAATATATATATATTTAACTACAGTAACTTTCACAATTAAGAATATATAACCTCTCAAAACAAATCGTAAAAGTGACCTTTTACGCTTACGGCTTGGGGCTGTTAAAAAGTCTTCACCTAGCACTTAGCACTTGACACCTCACATTGAATATAAGAATAAACCTGTGAAACAAGGGTTCTTACAAAAGGCTTCCTCACAACCATATGATTTCATCCGGAAGAGGCCTCTAAAAATAAACACCCTTCATGTTAGCCTTTTTTACAATGCTTCATGCTTTAGCTCTTGTATAAATATCTGCCACATTTCCACCAGGAGTTATTGCTGTTATATATTTTACAGACACTTTACTGTCATCTAAGTGGTTTATTTTATTCCCACAGCCAGAGGAAAACTACAAAAAGAATTTTGTAATCTGAATGTGATTGTGGGCCAAGAGTAATGTTTTGAAAAGGAACTAAAAGTAAATTATATTACTTCTTTATTGTGTTTATGAAGACTTTTCTATTGTTCTAGGAGTTGGCATTAGTTTTCAAAGTTATTAACTGCTTGTGGTTTTATTATAACAGTGTTTTTGTCAACATCTGATTTCTTTTGGTTTTTGCATTGGTATCAGGCTGTAATTTTGGTCATCTTAGTGACTGAAGTTTTAAGTCCGAAAACATAGTCTATTGTACTGGAAAACAACCATACTTATTTAGGCTTTAGCTTGCTCTTTAAATGCAGCAAACAGGACATACGGTTTTTTTTTTCTATTTTGGATGCAGATTCTCTGTTTAGACTGTTTCCTTTGTCTTATTGTTATTCATCCTATTTTGACAAATCTTAATGGAACTATTTGTGTATACTCATTTTCAATTGTTCCCAAATTGCAAAGCCCTACAGGACAGCTTTGGTTGGGATTGAAGGATATCTCTGATATGACCTTTCAGACTGCTGCTAAATGGGTTTTCTGACAGGAAATATGGTTTGATTGACATAGCCTTCATTCTCCCACT
This sequence comes from Carettochelys insculpta, assembly GCF_033958435.1. Lineage (NCBI taxonomy): Eukaryota > Metazoa > Chordata > Testudines > Carettochelyidae > Carettochelys > Carettochelys insculpta. Next base: position 49,310,649 of record NC_134143.1, on the reverse strand, counting down.
AGAGAGATGAGAGTGTATCAACTAACTACATGCTGTGGCAGCCTCGAGCAATCTAGAACACAGGCTCAATCTCCCAGGGGCCAGTATAAACATACTTAGTTGTAACACCAACCAAGACAGCACACATGTGTTCCTAAAATATTTCAGATTATGTTTCTAAAATTTCTATAATCATTGTGCACATTTCATAACAATAACATAGATTTTGGTTTTGCATAATTAAATGAGTTATAATTTTCATATAACAATGTTCTATAAAACAGATATATAGACATAAAACATAATTCGCTTCCTCCTCTTGCAAAGCTAAACAAAACGGATATACTCAATCATACTGCCTGAACCTGAGATAAATAATGGAATTATTTCCACTTATACATTATTAAATGAAGTAGTTTCAGTAGAGAGACATTGGTGGTCCATGTTTTGTTTAGAGCTTGACTCTTTTGTTAGGGACAAGGCTCATATTGCATTTGGCGTATTGACAAATGGATCACTAAAGATAGTTTAACTGCAGCTCATACAGACATTGTAGAGCTAACTTAATGGCTGTATCTACACTTGCAAGTTCTTTAGAAAGATTTTTCAAAAGAAGGGGGCTCTTTCGAAAGAGCCCATGGAGCATCTACACACAAAGGCTGTCTACATTTGCATTCCTCTTTCAAAAGAGGCATGCAAATGAGGAAAATTGAAAATGCAAATGATGCAGATTTACATATCTGATGCCTCATTTGCATATTCTTTCGAAAGAAGAAAAAACATTTAGATCTGGCTCTTTCGAAAGTAAACCCCTTTTTCAAAAGAACCCTTCTTCCCTTTTTTATGGAGATATGAAATCTGTCACAGCAGCTTTGGTAAGTAAAATGTGTTACACAATTAATTTAGAGACTCAGGGTGAGGTTTACAGTAGATTCTAACTATAGTTTAGATCACAAGCAGAACTAGTTTGATGATCTCTGCATAACCCTCAGTGCATATTTATCCATATTTCAAACATACAGCACTTTGGTGAAAATGGCAGTCTGTTTTGAAGAACTTTGGTGGTTGGAACAGCAGGGAGAAGGAGTACAGTTCAGGATCACTATGTGTTGGCAAAGATATGTGAGGAAGCTTGAACAGCCACTAACTGAACTAAATCTGTGTGCTCGTTCATTCCTTTATTTCCAGAAATGCTAACTTCAGTCACAGGGCGCAATTCTGCATTGTCTTGTACTTTGTTGTGTAGTCTTTTAGGTTTGTACATAAATGCTTGTGTGAGGATAAGGTGAGGGGAAATACACTGAACAAGAATCGTACCATTTTACCACCACTTTGCATAATTGTAAATTACTGCAAAAGATTAAAGGTAAAGCGTTAGAGACACAATTTTTATCAAATGTTAATTTCTTAAAGGTATATATGCAATATTAAGTGAGTTTTGTGGAAGAAATTGTATTTTATTAAAAATATGGAGCCATGTCAAATTCTCATTAAAGAAATACATTTAAGTCTAAGACATCTTTGGTTAAAGTACGTCATCTTTACTCAGATACTGTGGATCTTTATAATGACAAAATAGCCGCATAAGTTTAGGTTAACTATCTTTAACTCACATTTTTGCATGCTGCATAGCTGTTATGATGGTTAATATATAAGTCTTTTAACATCTCACCCCCTTAAGAGCAACAGGTATGCCAGCACATGTTTTGTCAGTCCAGATGAAAGGACCTGACCAATATGACTCCACATCTCTTTGATCTCCCTGTAGAAGGTCGGCATGTCTGCCTAGAGATTCCTCTGAAGAGCAATTTAAAAGTTGCATTTGAGCAACATCAAGTGAAATGTCTCCACATCTCATGCAGTGAGGAGCTCTTTGGTGTACTTCATGGGTAGATGTGAGGAAAGATATTAACCCTTCTGCTCAAATGAAATATAGCTGAATCCTGTTTCCTAAGTTATGTTCCCTTTCTCTGGCTACATTTCAGGTCTACTCGTTACACAGGGTTTATGTATCCTGTTAACAACCTTTAGGCTACTAAACGTTAACTCATTTTACTTTTTAGTGTCTGTCTCCCTCCTTGGATGCTTTACGAAAAGACCTTATATTCAGCGTATGGCTTTACTAGCATATATGCTGTTTAATATGAAATTATGGACAGTCTAAAGTAAAGTGTTTCATGACAGGTGAAACAAGGTGCTTGAGTGAAGTCTTTCATGGGTACATAGAGAAGCTTGTCTAGAGCCCAGATTGTATGCATTTTGTTAATGGGGCAGCAGAGATCAGTAGAACTCAGTTACTAAGTAAAATGCTGTCATGAAGTGCAATGTGGTCCAGTGAATTCTTCGGTTATGTGTTAAAGATCTATGCAAAAATGGCCTAACTTGGTAATGGCATACAACTTCCTTAAATCCTTATGTAACTAGATTTGAAAAAAATATTGTTAAAACTACTTTTAATATTTTCAGGCATATATTCCAAATAATAGATTTTCTTTTCTAGGAAAAAAATTTTAAACCCCAAGCATGCAGACATGATCAGTATCAATTCTCCCCCTAGCCATATATTCAGAACAGAATTGATGATAAAGGGACAGACTCTGACCAGCCCTTACATGGGTTCACAATAATAAAGAACGCAAAGATGTTTTTTCTCTTTCTACACCTGTACTCAGGCTTCAGCCTCAATGTATCTGGAGAGTTTGGCTGTCCTGTCTTTTACCATTCCTGGGTGAGTTGAAGGATCGCAGGGAGTAGGTGTGGCTTTATCGTCCTTCTCTCCATCAGCCCATCCAGTCAACAGCACAGCACAGAGACATGGAGTAGGCAGTGGGAAGGAAGAGACATGCGACATTCTGGTACCGCAGCAATTCTAACATTCATTACCTGAGAGACCCGGACAGAAATTCTGGCCAAGTCCATCTGCAGCATAGCCCTTCTTCAGGTACCTGGTGACATGCTTGAGAGTGCCAACCGTGCAACCTAGCACAAGCATGTATTTATTACAATGGTACCTGGCAGCACTGCCGCATTAAGGCTTGGTCAACACTGGGAAAGTTAGTTGATTGCAGATATGCAATTCTAGCTATGATAACTGTGTATCTAGAATTGACATCTGAAATCCACTTCCTTTACACCTCACGATAGTAAGGAGTAGTTTTTCCCATTGACCTCCCTTACTCCTCACAATAGCAAGATGTAGTATGGGGTCAACTGCCAACTCTGATAGGTGAGTTTTGCTTGCAAAATCAAACTCTAGAACCTCAACCCTAGCAATGTAGACGTGGCCTTACAAATGTCTACAAAACAGTGTTGAAGCTTACCACAATAAAATGGCATTGGGCTTCCAAATATATTATATATTCACAACACAAAATTACAGCAAAAGTTCATGTATGTGCACCAGTGGAGAATATGTACACTTGTAGCACATATATAAGGAAGTTCCATAGTAGCCCCTTAGATATCACAGTGAATAGCACCATAAAAATAGTATACATACATGTGATACCCAGTCCAATACTGCTGCAAATAAGTTAATGAACTAGGGTGGCTTATCCTTGAATTTCTGTAATGTTGCTAGATTAAATTCCATGTTAATGCTGTTAGAGATTTTCAGATTTATACTAGTAATAGTGGTCTTCAGTAGTGTGTTAAAATATGAATTTCAGTTTGCTGGGCTGATAGTCTGTGTGAATTTGAGTTCCAGTTCCAGTGTGTGTGTGTGTGTGTGTGTGTGTGTGAGAGAGAGAGAGAGAGAGAGGCCCACCCCCAACTCATCAGGCATAGGAGAGACCAAAGGAAAGAAGGCTTCACAAGTCAGAGGCTAACAGCTCGCGACCAGCAGGAGCGTGACCAGCTGGGTGCTGCAAACAGGGGGCTGCTAAAAGGGGAGTTTGCCTGGGAGTTTGCCTTGGGGGAACCCCCATGTTGTTGTTTAATTTTTTTTTATAGTTTTGTTTCTCTTCTGCCCTTCAAATCATCTCTGAGTGAATTCTCTGAAGAAAGGGAAAAAAATGGGTAATGACAAGTTTACTGACAAGTCAGCTGTTGTGACCTGCACTGCATGTGCTATGAGAACAACAAGAAGTCTTGTGGCACCTTATAGATCAACAGATATTTTGGAGCATAAGTTTTCGTGGACCCACTTCATCAGATGCATGAGTGGGGGGGTTGGTTTCAGAGGGGTATTTAAAGAGTGGGGTCTCAGTAAGAGGGGAGGCCAGAGCTGATAAGGTCTATTCAGCAAGGGTGGAAACGGCCCAGTATCAACAGTACTTATCAAAAGAGGAAAAAACAAAGTCAGATCAGACAAGGGGATGTGAGCCTTTGTCGGAGTCTAATGGGGAGCTGTTAGCACCCAAAGCAGAGAAACTGCCTTTGTAAACTGCAAGCCACTCCCAGTCTCTGTTTAATCCATGGTTAATGGAGTCAATTTTGCAAATAAATTGCAGCTCAGAGATTTCTCTCTCCATTTGATTTTTAAAACTTTTTTGTTTCGGAACTGTCACCCTTAAATCTGCCACTGAATATCCAGGGAGATTGAAGGGCTCCCCCACAGGCTTCTGTACATTACCGTTCCTGATGTCTGATTTATGTCCATTTGTTCTTTTACGGAGAGACTAAAAGCTACAGACTAACACGGCTACCTCTCTGATGCATGTGCTATGTTTTTTCCACCCAGAAGATAGAAGGGATTTCATATGTACCAAGTTCAAGCTGGTCGCCATCTTGGAAGAAGAGGTTGAGGGACTTAAGGCACAAATATCAACCCATAAGTCCATCAGAGAAGGTGAAGACTTCCTTGATAGAAGGCATAATTTAGTACTACAGGCACAGCAGGCTGAGCAAACGATGAGGGCAGTAGAAACCAAGGAAGAAAACTGGAAGCATGTAACTTCCAGGAGACAAAAGCCAATTCAGTTATCTCCAATTCCTGTAGAGGTAAGCAACCGCTTTCAAGCTCTGTGCATGGGTGGTATAGTGGAGAATGCTGTGGGTGAGGCCTCTTAGAGAAGGGATCGGAAGAAAATCCCACTGGCTGGAAGGCATGGGATGAGTAGTCCTAGGGATAATGGTTCTTCGACCACCAACCGCAAGAGTAGAAGATGGGTGGTGGTGTTCAGGGACTCCCTGCTAAGAGGGACTGAGTCATCCATCTCCCGTCCAGACCTGGAATCTCAGGAAGTTTGCTGCTTACTAGGAGCTAGAATCCAGGATGTGACAGAAGGACTTCCAGAAATCATCAAACCCATAGGTTATTACACCATCCTACTTCTGCATGTAGGAACCAACGAAACAGCAAAGAACAACCTTGAGCAGATCACTGTGGATTATTTAACTCTGGGAAGGAAGATCAAAGAATATAGAGTGCAAGTGGTATTCTCATCCATACTCCCTGTTGAAGGGAGGGAGGGGTCCTGATAGAGATTGTCAAATAGTGGAAGTAAATGCGTGGTTGTGCAGGTGGTGTCAAAGAGAGGGATTTGATTTCTTTGACCATAAGATTCTGTTTCTAGAGCAAAGATTGCTAGGAAGTGATGCAGTCCACTTAACAAAGAGGGGAAAGAACATTTTTGCAGGCAGGCTTGCAAACATAGTGAGGAAGGCTTTAAACTAGGTTCGCTGGGAGACAGTGACCCAAGCCTTGAGGTAAGTAGAGAAAGAAGAAGGTGTAGCAAAGGAAGACCACTCATTCGAAAGGAGAAAGTAGGACAATCAGCTTATTATATAAGGTGTTTGTACAAGAGTACAAGAAGCCTGGGAAACAAACAGGAGGAATTAGAGACCCTGGCACAGTTGAAGTAGTATGAGGTGATTGGAGTAACGGAGACATGGTGGGATGACTCACATAAGCAGAGCACTGTCATGGAAGGGTATAAACTGTTCAGGAAGGACAGGCAGGAGAGAAGAGGAGGAGGAGTTGAGATTTATGTGAGAGAACAATATGATTGTTCAGCATTCCAGTTTATGAAGGGAGAAGAGACAGTTGAGTGTCTTTGGATTAAGCTTAGAAGCAGAAGCAACAGAAGCGATGTAGTGTTTGGTGTCTGCTATAGACCACCAGATCAGGTAGATGAGGTAAACAAGAATTTCTTCAGACAGCTAAGAGAAGCTTCCAAATCGCACATGCTGGTTCTCATGGGAGACATTTGTTGGGAGACCAATACAACAGCACACAAACAATCCCAGTAAGTTTTTGGAAAATGTTGGGGATAACTTCCTGGTACAAGTGCTGAAGGAACCGACCAGGGGCCATGTGCAGCTTGACCTGCTACTCGCAAACAGGGAAGAAATAGTAGGAGAAATAGAAGTGGGTGGCAGCCTGGGCTGCAACGATCATGAGATGGTAGATATCAGGATTCCGACAAAAGGAAGAAAGGTGAGCAGTAAAACTCAGACTCTTGATTTCAGAAAAGCAAACTTCAGCTCCCTGAGAGAACTGATAGGCAGAATGCCCTGGGAAGCTAATATGAAAGGGAAAGGAGTTCAGGAGAACGGGCACTATTTTAATGTCTTATGGAAGGCATAGGAACAAACCATCCCGATGCACAGTAAGAAAAGCAAATATGACAGGCAACAAGGTTGGCTTACAAGAGAAATCCTTGGAGAGTTTAAACTCATAAAGGACATGTGTAAGAAGTGGAAACTTGGACAGATGAGTAAGCAGAGTATACATATGTGGCTGGAGAATGCTGAGGGGTAATCTGGAAAGTGAAACCAGAATTGGAACTGCAGCTAGCAAGGAATGTGAAGGGCAACAAGAAGGGCCTCTACAGGTATGTTAACAATAAGAGGGTTATCTGGGAGGGTGCGGGGCTGCTACAGGATGAGGGAGGCAACCTGGTGACAGATGATGTGAGAGAGGCTGAAGTACTCAATCCTTTTTTGCCTCAGTCTTCACAGACAAGGTCAGCTCCCCAGCTGCAGCACTAGGCAGTGCAATACGGGAAGGAGATGGGCAGCTCTTAGTGAGGAAAGAACAGGTTAAGAGCTATTTAGAAGAGCTAGATGCACACAGATCCATGGGTCTGGATTTAATGCATCACAGGGTACTGAGGGAATTGGCAGATATTATTACAGAGCCTTTGGCTATTATCTTTGAAAACTTGTGGTGATTGGGAGAGGTCGGGGATGATTGGGAAAAGGTAAATGTAGTGCCCATCTTGAAGAGAAGGAAAGGAGGACAATCCAGGGAACTATAGACCCGTCAGCCTTACCTGAGTCCCTGGAAAAATCATGGAGGGAATCCTTAAGAAATCCATTTTGGAGCACTTGAAAGAGGGGAAAGTAATTAAGAATAGTCAACATGCATTCACCAAGGGCAAGTTGTGCCTGACCAATCTGATTAGCTTCTATGATGAGGTAACTGGCTCTGTGGACATGAGGAAGTCAATGGATGTGATATACCTTGACTTTAGCAAAGCTTTTGATACAGTCTCCCACAATAATCTTGCTCATAAGTTAAGGCAGTATGGATTGGATACATGGACTGTAAGATGGATAGAAAATTGTCTTGACAGACGAGCCCAACAGGTAGTTTTCAATGGTTCAGTGTCTGGTGGGCAGTCAGTTTCAAGTGGAGTACCCCAAGGATCAGTTCTAGGGCTAGTACCGTTCAACATCGTTATTAATGACCTGGATGAGGAGATGGATTTCACCCTCAGCAAATTTGTAGATGACACTAAGGTAGGGGGTCAAGTAGATACACTGAAAGTAGGGATAGGTTCCAGAGTGACCTAGACAAATTGGAGGATTGGGCCAAAAGAAATTTGATGAGGTTCAGCGAGGACAAGTACACAGTCCTCCACTTGGGATGGATGACTCCCAAGCACTCTTACAGGACTGGGGACTGACTGGCTAAATAGCAGTGCAGCAGAAAAGGACCTGGAGATTACAGTGGATGGGAGACTGGGTATGAGTCAACAGTGTGCTCTTGTAGTCAAGAAGGCTAATGGCATATTTGGATGTATTAGGAGAAGCATTTCCAGCAGCTCTAAAGAAGTTATTATTTCCCTCTACTTGGCTCTGGTGAGGCCTCATCTGGATTATTGCGTCCAGTTCTGGGCCCCTCAGTATAGAAAGGATGTGGAAGCATTGGAGAGGGTTCAGTGGAGGGCAACAAAAATGATTAGGGTGATGGAGCACATGACCTATGAGGAGAGACTGAGAGATTTGAGCTTATTTAGTCTGCAGAAGAGAAGACTGAGGAGCGATGACAGAACAAGGAGCAATGGTCTGAAATTACAGAGGGAGAGGTGTAGGTTGGATATTAGGAAAAACTATTTCACCAGGAGGGTGATGAAGGACTGGAATGTGTTACGAAGAGAGGTGGTGGAATCTCCAACCCGAGAGGTTTTTAAGTCCTGTCTTGACATAGTCATGGCTGGGATGATTTAGGTGGAGTTGATCCTGCTTTAGGCAGACAACTGGACTAAATAACCTGCTGAGGTCCCTTCCAGCTGTGGAATTCTATGATTCTATGATTTTTAAAATATTACACACTGATGATGTCATGGCACACTTTCAAGCCCATTTCCATTAAAGGTAGGCATGAACTTAACTTCGTCCCAGTAGTTCTCTCTTTGTTCCAAAAGTTTACCAGGAACATTCTTTTCAAGTCACAAAGTAGTGGCAAAAGCATGGAGATACAGTGCACATATAACTATTATATAGTGTAAAACACATGGAAGTAATACTGAGTTTTTCCAGAGGTTCAGAGGTAGATAAGATGCTGTTTGTGGGCTGAGGGATGTGGCTAAAAGTTTGCAATGCTCAACTTCATTACGAAGTTTTTTTTCTTGAGATGTGAGATTGTTTGTATTTTCAGTTAGCATTTCAAGTCTGTTAAAAACTGTTTCATAGTCCATCCCACTATATGCTTGTTGTACAAGGAATGAAAAAGGTAATTGTCTAAAAACTGTAAGAACTGTTACTTCACATGGTTTTTACATAATGTTTAGAAGTGTAGCAACATCTCTAAAGTATTATTTCTGCTTAAGTCAAATAAGCCTTCTGTGTGTTTGTTTTTTAAACTTACTACTTTTGATGTAGTGTTTTTATTATTAAGGTTATTTTCATTTATCATACATAAAGTCTTTATCTGATGTGCATGTAGTTATGCTTTATTGCAGTGCCAAAGACTGCAGAACTCCTTTGTGCTGTGTGGGCGCTTCGTGATTTTGAATATTGAGAAGGTTTTTTCCATTCACTCATATGTCTCCTGGTCTGGATGGTGTGGGTGCTTTAGTATTTATTTTTTTGTTTCTTTGTAGGCAGCAGGAGTCCAGAATTAGTCTGTGAAGGTATCAGGGGTGCCAAGGTTTCATGTTTCTGAAGTAGAGAGTTGCTTTTTCTGAGGGGGAGGGATCTTTAATATTTATTACCTTGGGGAAGCATTGTTTATTTATGAATTTTTAAGGCTCCTCCCCCACTGATATTTTGCCATCCCCGATTGGGAGAAGACGGAACATTTTGTTATCTAGACTTCTGTCATTCAACTGTATTGGTCATGTGAGAGCTATGTTTCTGCTTCATGGGCGCTGAAAACAGAGGACCACACAGAAAGACCCTGAACACTCCCTCTCATGTGAAAGGCTGAACTCCACAGTGCTATTTCTTAAGGGCTGCATCGGTCAGCCAAAGGCCAAAAAAAAAAATATGGAAAAGGGACACAGGAGACAGAAGAGTAGTGTAGTCTTGGCTGAGACTAACCTGGGCAGAGGCTTCCAGGATTTTAGCAGCAAACTAAGAAAAACCCTCCTATTTAATAGTCCCTCTCTGTCAAAATCCTCCTGCATGATCTGTTGGTCCTCTCTGGGAACTCAAACATCAAGAACTCTGAGCCCTAACTTGGCTTCACATATACAGTAGTCTCAAGATTTGCAAACTTATATGTTCGCAAATTCAGTTATTCCCGAACAGCTGCTCCTGTTGGGCTCCAGGCAGGAGCACCAGCAGCTGCCACTTCCCCCAGGACCCTGGGCAGGAGCACCGGCAGCCGCCACTTCCCCTGGGGCCCCAGGCAGGAGCACCGGCAGATGGGCTCCATATGGGAGCCATATTTGTGAAATTCAACATTCGCAAAGGTTTGCAACACAGAACCCTCACGAATGTTGAGACCCTACTGTAGTCTGTTCGTTTCTCCCATGTGTACTCAAAAGTAGCAGTGGTGCATCAAGTGTGTTTGGAATACTCCAGCTTGAAGCTGAGGATGCCTTTGCTTACACTGAACACGGATCCACACTACTTGGGCACACACTGCTATCTGGAAAGCACTCTTCTGAATATGCCAATTTCTGCTTTGTTTACCAGTGAAGAGAGGAGCAGAAGGCGAGTGAAGTCCAGTAGGTGTCCTCCTCCTTCAGCCTTAATTTTATGTGAAAACTATTTGGGTACTACTGTGAAACAAAACTATAAAAAACATAATACAGACAGATAAATAGATTCATATAAAGCAAAGAGCTGCATATTGACAACTACAAGATTTAGCTGTGTTGTGTCCAAGAAAATAGAATATTATTATTATTATTATTATTATTATTATTAATCATAATAGATAAAATGAGTATTCTGAAAAGAGGCAGGAGAACTTTGTTTAATTTGTCTGTTTTTACTGAAAATTACATGGAGCTTATGTTCTGTAGTGCTGTTTATGTTGGATGATAGATGTTGCTGCACATCATAAAACTATGGTTTTTAATGTGGTGGTTTTTTTAAGTTACTGCCTCTTCTCATTAGCTGAGAACATTATCTTTTTTCAGTGGAGTGTAATGGCATTGATTTCTTTTCATCTGACCAATTTCAAATTTACATTTATAAGGGAATATTTCGATAGTGTGTGCCGTAGAAACAAATTGGATAAGGAAATCTAGTGTGTGAATCAAAATGTGTACAACTGAGGAAATATTCTGCAATTGGCCATTTGTCTTAGCTAGTTTTTACACTAATTAAATGAACATTAAAAGGTATGCTTTCCAGTTATTATTACTATTTTTAGAAGAAGCATACTGACACTGTTATCCAATCACACAAACATGTTGGATTATTCTGTCATTTCTGACTTCGGGGTATAAAGGGGTTTTATTGAAGAGCACATTTTACATATTGATTAAACTACATACAAACTATATGACTAATTAATGTAGTGTGTCACGTAGCATAGTGCATATGCACAGAGCAGCAAAAAGATGTAAATAACATTAACACCTCTTAATTAGTTCCATTAAAAGTGCTCTTTTGGTTCCAGAAGAGGAAGGTTGTGATTCACTAATGAACAATACTTACAGGTAAGAAGGACACCCATTTATCTTGTCTGTTTTTTTTTCCTTTATTTTCCACTCCTGTTACTACCAGTAATATGAACAATTGGAACACTAGTGTTAACAAGCTGTAGTAATCACTATGACTTTCTTTGATCAGGCCTAGACGACATTGCTTTAAAATACTTTGTTTACACAAGATGCACTGTTGCTACTGCCTATGCAACTGTTCAGGTAGTAGAAGCAGTGGGAAACTTGTGCCAAAAACAAAACAAGCCTCGTGTAGGCACAACCCTGTTGTATTCCTTGATTAATCTCACAGTTCAGCATTTTATGCCCTACGTATGAGATTTGGCAACAGTCATTGTAGACCCAAAGTGGTCTGGATTCTTTCTCCAGGGTGGTTAGCTGGAGGACATTGCTGGACAACTGCTTTGTCTCCAGAACTCTCCAGTGTGAAATAACAAAAAATTAAATTCTCTCTCATGTTCTGTATAACAGCTGCTTGTAGCACTTGTAGAAATTGTGGCAGTTTATGGATTAAGATTCTAAAACTATGCAGGTGACACTCGGTTCAATTTGTCTTTCACACCATATACTAGCACTTCTGTCTCCTTGTTGTGCTAGTATCCCTCTGTGATCAGCCTACAGATGAGAAGGAATTAGATCAATGATCAACTAAAAAAAAATTGAACACAATGTTTTCATAGTATAAAGACTAGAACAGCTTTCTCTCTGTTACTAAAAACAATTGGGTTACACTGATACATATAGTGTGGAGCCATCATGGTATATTTGCTAGTCAAGAGCAATGTTCCCTTTAATTTTTTTCATCCATGGGTGGAATACATTTTGTTATGTGCACCAGAGCATGTGCAGATGTGCACCACCAGTTGAAATACATGCTGCTGGCTGTGGATGCTGTGTGTACTCTGCTGATTGGCTGGGTGGCATTTGAATTTCTCTTGGGTGGCTGACCAAGTGCTCAGTTTATAGGAAACAAGGATAGAAGTACCGACTGCCAAAATAGAAATGTGATTCCTGCTGGATTTCCACATAATGCTGAGTGCAAAAACACTTTGTATCCTCTATGATTACCTTGGAAAATGCACCCCATTCTATCTGATAATAGTTTGATCTTGGTCATACCCACCTTTTTTCATACACAGTAGAATGTATGCAATGTATTTTGGCTTTAAATTACCAGTCATGAAGAGAGGCAGCAGTTCACCCTTTAGCTGCATAGGCTATTGATAGACCTATACCTACTGCAAGCAGATTTATAGTTTCAGGATCGGACTCATCAGAATCCATATGTGAATCCCTGGTGAGGATAACCCTCAAATTGAGCGACTGACGATGATAGGCTATTGATCTCTATGGAACTAGTACCCTGTTCAGTACTGACTCAAGTCTAAATATCTTAGCCCTGATTTTCAAATATTTCAGTGTGCTGCCTCTTCCTCTGGACTTCAGCCAATTGAGTCCTCAGGAACAAGGAACTGTTTCTCTGATGAATAGGGGTTGTGCACATAGGAGACAGCATTTTCACAGCAACTTGCTTGAGGCTGGAAATCACACTCGTAGGAGCTAAAAATGGCCACAAACCTCACAGCTTCCAAATGCAAACACTCTTTTGACCTCCTCTTTTCCACAAAACAACTCAGAACCTTAATAACCTTTTAAATATAGCACTAAAATACATAACTTTCTGTAGTTGGAATTGGAGAGATAAGTTGGTTTCAATTGTAAAAGTGTCAACTTGAATGTTTGACTCTGGAGGGTGTGTAGATATCATAGTGATGACATGCTAGGAGAATCTGAATTAGACTAGATTTCATAGTGCTTAAGGCCAGAGGGTCCATTCATTTATTTAGTCTGACTTCCTGTATATCATAGACTATTGAAATGTATAGATAACCTTTTAGTCCTGAGGAAACTAAGGCCGTGTCTACACTGGAACAAATCTTCGAAATAGCCACGCTAATGGCCATTTTGAAGATTACTAATGAGGCACTGAATTGAATATTCAGTACCTCATTAGCATTCGCATGCTTCCGGCCGTGGGGCTTCAAAAGCGGGAAGCCTAAGAATGCTGATGAGGCACTGAATATTCAATTCTGCACCTCATTAGTAATCTTCGAGATGGCCATTAGCATGGCTATTTGAAAGATTTGTGCCAGTGTAGACACAGCCTAAGTGTATAAAGTATTTTGCTTTTATCAGTGCAATATTATACCAAATAATATGCTAATAGGGTTACAGTATGGAGACCATGTCCTGGTGTTAAAGTATAATACCAATTCTGAGACAATCAAACAGTTAAACTGGACAGTCTCCTGCTTTTCTTCTTCTGTGTCCCCACAGAATGAAAAGGTCTCTCTCTTTCTCTTCACATCATATCTCCTTGTTTTCTGCTTCCATGCAGTGTTCTTTCTTTCTTTATATGAATCTTTTATCTTTTATTCTACGTTGCTGTCAATCTGCTTAAAGAATTACCTTTGACATCCTGGTGTAAAAAGCTCTGTATTGTATGTCACATTTCCCATCTAAATATTATGTGACTACTTATCATTGTTAACACATCATGGAGGCACAGATATTGCAAGAATCAATTATATAAGGCATACTATAATAGAATATTTGTTTTCAAGCTATATTTTAATGTTTCCATTCCAAATATAAAGCATTCCTCTTACCCTCAAAGTTAATTTGTAACCTGTAAACAGCGATGTTTCCTAAATATATTTAAAGGGGCTGTTCATACTTTTTCTTTCTATGGAAACCTGTGTTTTTATGTGAATAATATGCAATCAGACATCAGATGATGATGATGATGCCACATTAATAGGTACTGAAGAAAGCATCATTTGAATGTGGTGATGCAAATGTTTTATAAAGATGTTGCAATAATATATGGCCTGTATATTTGACACTATCTCAACACCAAGTTGTTCACCCGTATATTGCTAAATTTTGGAGGTTTTCAGCACTGGACATAGCCCCAGTTATCACTCTCTGAAAGAACAGGTTGTTGAATTCAACATCTTACACTGATGCGTGAGTAAGCTCTCTGTTACTGTTGTCGCAATAACTCTTTGTCCACCCTGTTCCTTGGACTTTAGATTGCAGTCCTACGCTTGGATTCTGAAGCCCAGAAAGAAGTGGCTTAGAGAAGCCATGCCACACTGGAATACCATCAGGCAACAGCTGGCTGTAAAAACTAAGGGGACAAAATGTTGGAACTCTTCTGTGTCTGTCTTACTCAGAAATTTCCAGCCAGCTCTGTTAATTGATGTGGTGTAGCAAGTATGCTGAAATTTTCCTAGCTATCAATTTAAAGTCTTACAGTGATACCCTTTACTGTATTATCTCAGCATTTCTTATTCAAGTTAAACACTAATATGAAAACTCTAGTTATTTTTCAGTTAGTTCGGTGGTCATAGATTGAATTAGAGAGGTAGATAGATGGGTGCTTTCATATGGTTGCTCAGGGAATGGACCTGAAACTGGGGTTAATGGTCCTTTGGCACTTGCTTTTCTCCCACCATAATAAACAAAGGCCTGATAGGATGTGGGTGGTTTAAAAACTTCATCCTAGTTAAAGCTGAACAATGGATAAGAAGGATTTAGGTTTAGGAAAGGGGCAATGCAGTGTGGTGGACTAGGTTTATAGGCCCACTGCTGGAGGCCTCGGTTTCCTAACACATCCACCCCAGGAAAGGAGCAGTGGAGCTAAATGCTCCAAGCAGCTTAGAGTGGCTGCACAGGAAGCAGCCAATCAAAAAGGCTGCAGAGAGCAGCCAACAAGGTGCAGGAGGGCTATATGAAAAAGGATCTACAATGCAGATCAGGCAGTTTCTTGCTGGAGCCCCAGGACTGTAGATGCTGCTTCTGAATAGTCCAAGAGAACTGCAGCACCACAGACAGCTCAGTGCTGGCAGGGACTGGGAAATGAGAAAAAAAAACAAAAAACTCCAGACAGGGTGCTGGGCCTAAACACAAAAGGGTTCTGAGATAAAAGTGAAACATTGATTAAGGCACTGGGACCACAGGGAAATGGCTCAGGGAACTTAGTCCTTTTCACTAAACAAACGTGGCACTATGTGGCTGCAACTCTAAGGATCCCTGGACTGGGAACCAGAGTAGTAGTAGGGTCTGGGTCTGTCCTCCCCACACCCACCACCACCCATTGGAGAAATGGCCTATGTTTGGACAGTGATTAAACCCCCAAAATGGAATCTGAATTATTAAGAGTCCCAAATGGCCGATCAAGAGGGCAAAACCATTTCCTCGAGGTTGGAAGCCTTCAATGTCAGAGCCAGGGCTGTTTAAAATTGCAGATACACCTGCACAGAGGGATCATAGAATCACAGAATCCTAGGACTGGAAGGGACCTGAGGAGGCCATCAAGTCCAGCCCCCTGCCCAAGAGGTGAGCGCTACACTGATACGGTCAGACACATGGCCTGATATTGGAGACTCATCCAGGTGTGCTTGAGAATCTCCTTGCTTGTGAGTTAAGTCATGGTCCTTAGCTGAAGGAGCAAAGAAAGCTTGACCAATGCTACAGTAAGTACTAAAGGTATTGACTGTTCCAGTGGTGAACTTTCTTTTGTTAGGGCTAGTAATGCCCTCAAGCCACTTTTTTGTGGTGCTTTGGGCACTGTTGGCATTCAAATGGTAACACTGCATTTTAGCACCTCTGCTTGTACCACAAGAAAAGACTATGCCAAAAGCCCTTCATGAAACTTTGTATCTTCACACCATTAGAGTTCTGCAAATGCTTCCGTGTCTTATATGCAGAGTTCATACCAGGAATTTCACACTGATTTCTAAGGAACATGAAATTCAGTAAATCTTGTGCAACTGCAGCTTTCTCAAAACTTTAAACCAATACAGGATGACCAGAGGTTGGGCCTAGACTTGCTTGAAGTTCATAAGCCTTAGCAAATCTTTTTTTACATAAGAGTCTCAAGTTTGTAATGAAACCTAAAATCAACATGGTTTTCAGTATCAGTTTATCTCTCACTTCAAAACTGTTCACTCCTCTCATTCTGGCTAAAGTTCTCTGTCAATTTTTCGCCCATTACAATTCATTATTCCCTCTCATACTGCACTAGTTGCTCTTCGTCCTTAGGCCAGGTCTACAACAAAGGATAAGTTTGAGTTAAGATGCGCAATTCTAGCTACATTAATTGCATAGCTGAGTTGACATAACTTGATTCGAACTGTGGCGCCATCCCCACCTCAGAAGGTTGATGAGAGAAACACTCCTGTCAACTTCCCTTATTCCTCATTGGCTACGTCTACACTAGCCCACATCTTTGAAATGTCCATTTGCATGGACATTTCGAAGATTACTAGTGAATATTACTAATGAATGAATATTCAGTGCCTCGTTAGCATGCTTCCGGCTGCAGCTCTTCGAAATTTCTACTCTTCGCTTCTGCACGACGCGTCCAGAAGGGGGCCCTTTTTGAAATGACCCTGGGAACTTCAAAATCCCCTTATTCCTATAGGGGAATAAGGGGATTTCAAAGTTCCTGGGGTCCTTTCGAAAAGGACCCCAGTCTGGACACGCCATGTGGCAGCGAAAAGCAGCAATTTCGAAGAGCCGCGGCCAGTGGCATGCTAATGAGGCGCTGAATATGCTAGTGTAGACATGGTCTTTGTGAGGTTAATTGGAGCTGGAGACACTCAGTGAGAACATGCCAGGTGCATACATATAATAGATTCTATTGCCAGACTATATTAAGCCTCCCAGCCTTTAAGCATTACTAAATATGTTCCTACCAACAAGGGGAAGCAAGAAAGCAAGCTAGCAATCAGGGAAGCAAGAATCAATGCGTATGCCCCTTCTGCTACAGACAGACTTAGACCCTCCATCCTTCTCCTTGAGGTCTTGTAGCAGACGCTGCTCCAGCATGGGGAGTTCCTGGCTGCCCAAAGGCCAAGCTCCACAGGTGAAACTGCTCACTCAGGCAATGCTTCCCAGCCATTCAGAATCATCGCCACCTTCCTCCCTTCTTCCCAGGGGCATATACATCCACAAGCAGGCCCTGGCAGGAAACACTGTTATTCCCTACTTCACAGAACTTGTTTACACAACTGGTGGGGCTCCATGCTAACTGCGGCTGGTTAGAGCCAGATAGTCATGGCTTGGGCCAAAACAGGCCTGAGATAAAGAGCAGTAGTAAACTTGCAGGGAGCCCTAACACTTGTAACTGCCTGGAGTACTGGGGTCCACAGGGATGCCATGAACATTTGATTTATTGAGAACCTACTAGACATGCTAAATAAACCCCTGGAAGATTGACCTCCAGAGTGTCAATCTGTACATAAGTATAAACATGTACTTAGAGTTTACGTCCCTCAAATATATACTGTAGATTAGATGGTTATCCTGCACCTCTAAGATATCACTTAGCTAAGAGAGATGCAGCTTAATTAGTCTTTTTAATATTACTTTGCTAGGTGAACCTTCCCTCTCCAATTTCTTGTATTGCATTTGCCTGACCTCCCTTCAGTTTGTCTTCCTTTTTCTGCTGTTCAGGTTTCCAGAACAGAATAGTGTATATTGGGAATTGTCTCAACAGAATTGGTTTTCCTTTCCTGTTGGTTTGTCGGTTTATTTTGTATTTGGCAGGATGTTGCAATATTGCATTTCAGACAAGATTGTCAGTTCTGTAAAGATTATTGGGCAAAATAGTGCTAAGTACCATAAAAAGTCCAATTTGCAACTTTTCTAGTAGAAAACACCTTGCCTGTTACATGGTTTCAGTTTTGGACACTTGTAGAGTATATGCATTTCATTATTACATCTTTCATCTCTCTGAAACAGGATTTTGGGTTATCTTTAATAAGTATACATGTATATTTCCTAATCTTTGTTAATGTCCGTTTGTTTTGACTTCATGATACTTCATAAACTGCTAACATCTAGGAACATCGTTAACATGTTTCTATCTAGTATTATATCGTGATTAAAATTTTTAATATACCCTGACATCACACTATGGTCTGTGGCACTCAGAAAGTAGTACTCTTTCCACATTCCCAGTTTCATACACAGATGTTTATCTTTACTATTTGATACTGTATTATAAGCAACTATATCTGAGTTCAATCAAATACATTATTACTTAAGTTACTGTAACAGCAAAATGAGAGAAAACACCAGATAGATTGATCATCTTAACTCATAGGGTTTTGATGTGAATTTACTTCAAACATTTTGATATATAACATTTTAATGCATTTTTAATTGATGTACTGTAAAACACAATGAATTCACCAAGTTAATTTTGCACGTCTTCACCTTAGGCTGATTGGTGCAAATTAAATTTCATGTTAATCATTTCAGGCAGTTTACATACAGTGCAAAACTTCCTGCTTTCCACTGATAACCTGTAAAATAGTTTACTAACATTTATGTAATGTGTGAGCAGCACAAAGATGTATAGCAAATATTAGTAATCTTACACAGAGTTGATGCTGCTTTTCATTATGTCAGAATTTTCTAACCTGGGTGCCTAAAGTTTGATAACTGCACTCTGTACTTGAATAAAATCAGCACCATCTTTTCAAAGGTACTAAGTGTATTCAGGTCCCTTTGCTATCAACAGACACCGGAGATGGTCATCTCCTTTTAACTCCTATTCGCAGTTAAATATGAACTTTAAGCATCCAGATTTGAAACTGTGTTTTTGTAATACAAGGGGTTATGGCAAATACAGTATGCTATTTATGTAAATGAGATTTCCTGAAATTTTAGACTTTGCTATGAGAATTTGCTTGTATTTTAGTGAAATCCTGCAACAATCATCTTATCACAGGTGATGCACCAGAATTCATAATATTTTTACAACGTAATATGCAGAACTGTGCAGTATTCCAACTTTATCTGATATCAAGTCTTATCCATAGAAATAGTTAAATATGCTCTTCATTGTAATAAGATATTGTATAGTCAAAATTATATGCAGTGACACTACTGCCCAGAACAATGCTGTTATCACACTAAATGCAACAGCAACCAGATACTATTTCAGTATCTTTGTATGCAGTATTACTATGTATTGTTCTTGCTAAGCAAAGGTTCATAGAAATCAATGGTGCAAGCCTTGCACACTCTTTAATGAGACTTTTCTTATTAAAAACATTATGAATATTAAATACTTTGGATAACAAGCTTTATCATGTGGTAATGTATTTTTTCGTATGGTGCTGATAACTCAGACTTGAAGTGAATGCAGTAAATACAAAGGATTGCATTATATGCAATTTAAAAAGTTTCAGTATGCCACTGAGATGTACTTTAGAGAAGGTTATGAAAATTAGCTGGCATTTATGCTCTGTACCTTTTTCTAATCTAAATACTTGGGGCCAGATTCTTCATTTTGCTCTTGCTTCACTACACTATTCCAGCAGCATAAAGTTACTATAAAACAACAGAAGAAGTCCCAAAGGAATTCCCCCATTTGAAAGGGGCTTCCCAGGCTACTTCAAGCCAACAGCCTTGGAGACTGTTATGATTTTACACAATTTAAAGCAAATCTAAGGCTGAAATACTGTCCTCTGGTGTCTATGCCATGCTGTGAGGGGACAGTCTGTGTGCTCCACCAGTCCCTAGAGTCTGTGTATGCGGGGGCTGTTTGCTTCTGGCAGGGTACAGCCATGCCAGACTGGTCTGTTGGAGAGGGGCTAAACTGAACAGAAACCTTGGGTCTTCAGGCTCAGGGACAGGCATGGCTAACAACTGTCCCATAAAAAAAGCACAAATATGATACAGAAATAGAGACAGAGAAATTCACCATTGCTGTGTGTGATGGCCTTCAGGAACCACTGAAAGACTTGCCATGAACAGAAAGGAAGGTGGAGATTTGTCACTGTGCTAAAAAGCCAGAGGTATAATGGGAATGTGCTGCTGATGACGATGATGATGATGATGAAGGCTGATTTAAGTTGTGCCAGGGTCTCCAGCCAAGGTTGGAGTAATAATGTCTTCAAAATGGCTTAAATACCCTCTCAGTGCAATAAGAACAAACATGGAGCAACACCAAATCTGATCTATGGACACTGAGAAAATATTAGAGGACAAACTATTTTAAGGGCTAAGTGTAAGTGTTCATTTGTAACATGAGGCCTGTGGGATTAATTCATTATACAGAAAACAATTTTGCCAAAAAGCAAGAACTGGGGGGGGGGCAAAACATTTTCTCCCATTCTTAAAAATAAGTGATTTTTAAACTTTTGTTTCTGTTTTTGTTTTTGGAATAAACAAGGAAGAATGTTAGGAGAAAATGAACTAATACTTTATTTCAATCATTTAAAATGTTTATCCGTGCATAAACTCAAGTCAAGTTTCAGCCTGATGAAGTTGAAACATTCACTTCTCCCACCATCACCTCCATTTTCATCTTCAGTGCTGAAACTTGACATTCCATTATTATGGGAAATGTTTGAGGAAAAACAGTTTTGTTGACCAAATAATGTGTACCTAGTGATTGTCATTCTTACAACAGTAATCAAATTTGAACTAACACTGATATTTGAAAAGTGTTTTTAAAATATGACTAAGCAACATACAGAGGTTGTGCATAACCTGATGAGAGCTCATATGCAAAGCCAGATAAAAAGTGTCTAATAATCTGTTTTACCTAAATATATACAATTACAACACAACGTAATACTAAGTAGACAAAGCACGTTTTCACAAATAACTTTAAATTCAACTCATTTAAGAAGTAATGGAGAATTTGTGGCTAATTCAGCAGAAAAAAATAATTTCACGTTTTAGGTCTGGCCAATGTTGCTTTAGGACTAAACAGACAAAATGACGCTGCTTTTATACAGTCAGTTTCTGTATGATGTTGAGCACTGGTGTAAGCTCGCAGATGCTGAGTGCATAGATTTTGCTCAACACCTGTGCAGAGAACTTTTGAATAGTGAGAAGGAAAATGCATGATGCTTAGGAAAGCAAAGAAACTTTTTTTACCTGCATCAGAATGAACACCAATGAACTGGAAATGGGAGAATAGACATATGGATGCATTTAAAACAGAGTACAGTACTTTGAGCACAGGTTGGTACAGTGCTGTGCTGTGTTTAGCAGCCCTTTTCAGTTACTTCAGGAGAACCTGCTGCTGACTTTGAGTTCTAGTTTATCTAAATTATGCTAATCATTGACTTTGGCAAAAAACAAGAGCAGGAGTTAAGTATTGGGGGTAGCTGAGTTAGTCTGTACCTTCAAAAACAACAGGAAGTCCTGTGGCACCTTATAGACTAACAGATATTTTGGAGCATAAGCTTTCGTGGGCAAAGACCTGCTTTGAGAAAGCGGGTCTTTGCCTGTGAAAGCTTATGCTCCAAAATATTGGTTAGGCTATAAGGCGCCACAGGACTACTTGTTGTTTTTAAAGATCAGGAGTTGTTTATCAGTTAATGTAATGTTGTTTATTATTTGCATTGTTGTAGCACCTAGGAGCTCTAGTCATGGTGCTAGGTGCCGCACAGATACAACGAAAGGAGAGTTCCTGTCCCAAGCAGCTCTCCTTCTAAAATAAGGCAGCGCAGAAAATGGATACGGATGGGGCAGTGCAAGGAAAGTGTGAGATGGCATTGATCAACATGACAGGGAGTGGTCTCAGTTTCTGATTGTTCTCGTGAGATGTTATTGCCTGCAGCCAGTTGCACTGTTCCTTGTGATGTGTGCTGGGAACAGCATTATTGAATAGTGAGTAAAAAGTTGCATGCTCAGCAGCCCTACTAGTGTCTCATTGCTATTCTTCTTTCTCCACCCTCACCTGCACACTTGCAGTACTGAACTCAACTTGTATAATTTTCATTTATTGTGAAACTCCTTTTTGTTCCAGGAGTCTTAGCAGCAGTGATATCTGCAAGAGAATAGCGAGGATGACTTGAGGAGGAAAACTGAAATAAGCAGGTTGGAGAAGTCCAATGTTTAAAACATTAAAAGAATACAACTTTCAGTTACAGTGGGTTTCAAATGTCATGATCTAGATGTGCCAGTATCCCTCTAGGGGATGGATAATCCAGAGGGAGGAGTTCAAAGCAAGCAAGTACTTTTAAGATGCCACACAAATTCACTGAGAAAGTAGTGGACTTCTCCAGAGCTCTCTGAGCTGCAGGGAAATCTGATACTTAGGTATTTCAGACTCCAACGTATATTAGAATAGGAATGGTAAGGAGGAGAAAGAGGAACAATAAGAGGGTTAAATTAATATAATTTGTAAATTGTATAACTGTAACTAACTATAAGTTAATTTTAGAAGTACTACTTTGCACTGTTTCTGTAGATTGTTTCACTTTGTTGACTTGTCAGCAAAATGTAGGTTATTTGATCCGCATTTACTTTTGTGTATTTGAATAAACACAAACATTTTGCTAACCACTCTCTTACAGTATAAACTGGCAGTGATTGACTTGTAATCTTAAATGGTTAACAAAGAAGCACTCCAGCAACGTCTTGTGTAAAGTTTAATGAGTTCTGGTTCATCTGAATTATGCTAATCATTGACTTCGGAAAACAACAAGAGCAGGAGTTGTTTATCAGTTAGTGCCACATTGTTATTTATCATTTGCATTGTTGTAGCACCTAGGAGCTTTAGTCAAGGTGCTAGGTGCTGCACAAATAGAACAAAAAGTTTTCAAAGGAATCTAAAGCTGTGTCTAGACTACAAGATAAAATCTAATATATTAATATCGATTTTGTGACTCTGGAATTTATATATTCGATTTTGACTATCCTCACCCCCCCACATGCTCTTCACAAAGTTGATGTATTGCTGCCATGCTCGGTTGGTAAACATCAACTGTTGCAGTAGTGCATTGTGGGACCCTGTCCCACAGTTCCCTTATCCCCGTAGCATTGTGGGT
Organism: Carettochelys insculpta; assembly: GCF_033958435.1. Lineage (NCBI taxonomy): Eukaryota > Metazoa > Chordata > Testudines > Carettochelyidae > Carettochelys > Carettochelys insculpta. The sequence continues at coordinate 49,287,512 of NC_134143.1, read as the reverse complement.
ATGCTCACTGGTCTTGACATCCTCTTCCCACATTGCATTTTCCTCATTCCCTTCCCGCGTTAAGCAACGTCCATTTTTTCCCATCAGCAGACAGGAAAAGAAGGGCATCCACAGAGATGGCAAAGTTAACAGAAATCTCCTTCTTCTGTAACTGAATTCTCAACTGGCCATTTACTGACTGTCCCCCCCTTCTGTGATTGCATACAATCCCTGAAAATAACACAGGAACCTTGAAAAACTTGAAGAAAGAGATGATAGTAAAGTTTTTGAAAAAAGAAAGTTGCTGAGGGGAGGGTATTTGGGTTCCCTCTTCACTATAAGGGTTCTTTGCACAAGCCAGGTTCTCAACTGACCATCCACTGAGACCCCACCCCCCTGAAAATAACACAGGGACAGACTGTTTTCTCAACCGGTCCTCCACGCACTCTTCCCTGTGTGAAGGGGTGCAAAGTTAGAAAATAGAGGATAGAAAAGTCTAGGAAAAAAGATTTTTGTCTTCACTACACAGACATTGCTGACACGGGATGGCAATGAAATCTCCTGCACTGAACTTATAACAGAAACAGGTATCTCAACTGTCCCTCCACCCTGTGTTTTTTGGGGACAAAGTATGAAGAAAGATAGCAAATGTTAGGAAAAAATTTTATAACATAAATATCAAAGCAGCACCTATGTACAATAGGCAGCAAGCCCCCAAAAATATTTTGGTGGCGGGGTGGGGTTGTGGTCTGCAGCTGTAGAGCCGGTTGAAATGTTGAAGTAGTCAAAGTAGTCCCCCTGAATATCTTAGCCACGTCAGGATAGTTCCCTCCCCCGACCCGGCAGCAGCAAGCCCCCAAATAGCTTAGCCCCACGGGTCCATTGCTGGGGTGTGGGGGGCGTTCAGTGGGGACCAGTTGAAGTAGTCCCCCCCAAATATCTTAGCCGCTGGGAAGAACTTCCCCTCAGTGGCAGCAAGCCCCCAGGTATCTTGGCCACCTGGGGAGATTTCCACCTAGTGGCAGGAAGGCTCCAAGAATATTTTTGGTGGGAGGTCAATTGAAGTAGTCCCACCCGAATATCTGAGATACTGTGGGAGACTTCCCCCCAGCAGCAGCAAGCTTCTGAAAATCTTTCCTCCCTAGGAGCCCTAACCATGTGCAATCCAGGGCATGGTGCTCTCTGTTAGCAAGATCAGCACTGAATGGCAGGCAAGTCCTTTTATTGGGTTGGAGGCTACCCACTTGACGTGGCTGAGCATAGGAAAGTCCCTGACTGCGTGGCACCTGTGAAGGAAGGAGGGAGGGAGAGAGGGGAGTTTGCACACAAATGTAAACCACTGAGAAGTTTCTCCACCTCTTATGCAAGCATAAACCCCACAACAGCCTTGTTGCCACATGGAGCATTGGGCTAGTGGTTGGCACCAGGCAGCGCAGAAAAAAAATATCAGGTGTAGAAACAGAACCACAAACTCCTTGCAAGGGCTATTTGTAATGGGTAGATGCATTCACAGTGCTAATAGCAAAGAGAGACAGATTTCTTTCAGGTTCTCATACAAACGTGAGCCCAAAGCCACAGGCTTCCTGGTCCCAATTTGAAATTCATGGTGTTCCTGTTACCTAATTCCTGCACGCCTGGAGAGCAGCATCTAGAGTGGAGTACTGAGGGACATTGTGGGTTACGTATAGGACACCTCTAGAGGCTAATAAATCCGATTTTAAGATGTAGCGCTTCCACACTGGCCTTTAATCAAACTTTTGAATTTGAGCTTGACACTATAACCATCAGGTAGAGGAGATATTGTGATATCAATGTTAGTGCTCCCCAAATCAAGCTAATGGTATTTACAGTGAAGACAGTCACATGATAATATTGAGCTAATTGCCTTAAATTCGAATTATCTGTAGTGTAGATGCAGCCAAGCAGAGTTGGATGTCCAATTCATTGGGATTTGGTCTAATTGATTTAGAAAAGCTATGCCATACTTGAATTATATTCTGTTACATCAACACTGAAAAACAGAAGCTGGAGACATCTTAGGCCTTTTTTTCTCTATAGCTGCTGGAGAGCTTTCCATTCTGTCAGCTTGACCAAAATCTTGTTAAAGTATCTTCTGATTTCCTAAAGAATATAATTCTAGATTTCAGTTACTCTGGTATTATTTTGCATCTTGGTTTCAGTTTTGTGAAATATATCTGCTATGTACTGGAAAACTGCAGTAACATTCTGCCTCTGAGCACAGGCATAGTTTGACTTCAGTTTCAGGGGGAGGAGGGAGACCTATTCTCTCAGCAGTGGCTGGACATGTTTCTCTTGGCAGATGTCTCCCCACCAGCACCAATCCATTCTCTGCATCCCTGTGCAGTGGGATGGGAAACACGGCCCCTCTGGGTCTCCCAAATTCACCCATGCAGAGGGATCAATTCATCATGCGCCTCTACAAGGGGATGAGCACTGCCTTTAGAGCTGCCTAGTCAGAGAGTGATAGCTGTTGACTGGGACATTCTTGCTGTTTGGCACTCAGGAGGGCTATGTATTTTGATCCTGTTCCTGTTCTGCCCCATAATACCTACTCCAGCACAGCCCTCAATTATTCTTTGAATTTTTGTCCTTCTCTTGGTATTATGGCTTTGGAACCCCTGGGATCCCGGTCTCCCTACAGGGCTATATGTCACATTAGGAATCCCAAGTACATAGAAAACATTCTTTTAATCTGAACTGCAGACTACTGAAAAAAATAACTACAGTAGACTCTCTTTTAACCAGTATTGGATCTACCGGAACTCTCCAACAACAGGCACTAGGTGCCATCCCGGCACCTAGGCTGCCTCCTCCAGGGGGCTGCGCTGCTTGCAGCTACCTTCCTGTCTCACTCCTCCCCATCAGTTGCGTATGGAGATCAGAATCCAGCTTTGATCAGGGAGTGGCAAGTGCCTGGTGGCCCCTGGCAATAGGCTGCCCCTGGGCCGGGGGGCCCTGGACAAGGCAGCCCTGCCGAGGCGTGGTGCTGTGTTATCTGGGCAAGGGGGTTGCTCTGGCTGGTGCAGGGCCCTGTCGCCCCCCCATGAGTGCCCCTGAGCATGTGTCTGTGCTGAAGACAAAAGTGGCTGGAGAGCAGCATGCTGATGTCAGAGGAGGGGAATACACCCACCATTTGGGGCAGGTGTGATGGGAGCAGGAGCCCCACAGTGAGGCCCTTCCATGGTCTGCCCAGGAAAAGGAGGTGCTATGAAGGAGAAGGGCATCCCAGTGGTGCAGCTGGAGGCAGGAGGAGCTGCCACACTGGCCGAGCCCTGAACAGAAGGGAACTGCAGCTCACCATGAGGCAGAGAAGAAGGAGCCAAGCAGATACTCATAGACCTCTTGAGGTCTGCTTTTGTGTCAGTCCTGCAGCACAAAGCAGGACTAAAGCTTTTCTGAGTATACAGCTGAGGGTTCTAATTTTATATAATACTTTTCTAAGCAGTATACTTGTCCCTGCACTCACTCTCCCTAGCTCCAGTAGAGGGGGCTAGAGGGGAGCTGAGCCCAGGAGGAGAATTATGAGAGTGCCCTGCAGGCAGGCACAGAGACATGTCAGAGTCCAGGGGAAGACACCTCTCAATCACCTGACACGTTTGAATATCTGGCAACTACCCAGTCCTGGGGCAGTACCGGATGTCAAAGAGTACACAGTTTCGGGGGGGAGGAGAGGCAACACCTGTCCACGCTGCCCAGATGTGTGCACGCGCGCGCGCACACACACACACACACACAGAATCTCTCTCTCTCCTCCCCCCCGCACGCTGCTAGGCGGACCATAATTAGAAAAGATTCTTACTTTGTCATCCTCTGACGTAAGGAGTTCTTTATATTTGATGCACACATTTAAGGGTTTCCTGTCATTTATGATGATCTTACGCAAATAAGGAACATTTTCTTAACGTAATTAATCACAAAAATTTCCACAGTTCACCTTGAGAACATTTTCAGCATGGTTTGCACGGTTGTAAGTAACACAGCATGAAGATAATTTGGAGTGAGTCCTTTGTATTAGAGTTAATAATGCGCTCTTCTGTTGCCACTAAGTGATAAGTCTACTGCAGGGGTGGGCAGTAATTATTGACAGTGGGCCACTCAAAGTGGTCAAGGGCCATACTTTTTTTATAGTGTGGTTGTGGGATCTGGGACAGAAGTTTTGTATGAAAGAGAGCTCAGGGTAGGCGACTGGGGTTTCAGGAGAAAGTGGGAGGTCTGCAAGGGAGTGTGAGTGAAGAAGGGAGCTGTGACATGGGGCAGGTTATTAGGGGGCAGGGTCCAGGAGGGGATATGGGTGCCGGAAAAGTTTCTGACCTGGGTCCAGGGTGTAACAGGAGATTCAGGGTCTGGAAGGGAGTTGGGGTGCATTGCAGAAGCAGACTGTGGATGGAAGGTACTTGCCTAAGCAGCTCCTGGCTTGCAGTACACTCACACAGCTTCCCTGAGTACCAGCAGCCCAAGCCTAAAGGCTGTTCCATGTGGCATTCTGTGCTGGGTGGGGGGTGGCTTCCTGCTCCCACCCACAGCAAAATCTCTGAGTTCCTATTGTCCAGAAACTGGCCAACGAGAGCTGAAAATTTGTGCTGTATTGTCCCTAGCTTCAGCAAAATCTCTGCTTTGTGCCTCCGGACAACAGGAGCTGAGATATTTTGCTGGGAGAGGGGTCAGCACTTGAAACTCCATCCCCCTCTGCAGCCCTAGGGGCCTGTCGTGAGCTAGATTAAAAGGATTGACAGGCCTATTTTGCCCACCCTGGTCACATTCTCTTACTCTCACCCTTTTTAGAATACTGAGAGACTTTTGCTGTAATTATTCCTGCTCATTTCTGCAGGCTTCATAAAATTCAAAGTGCAGTTATTGCTTTGGTTTTGTTGGATCCATCAAATGCTGGGGTTTTGCTGAATAAAGAGCTAGAACATTTGCGACCTCATATATGTATTTCTTTTGTCATAGATAATTTTGAAATCATCTGTGAAAGGAACTGGAATACAGTTAGATCTATTTGCCAAGCTTTA
>NC_134143.1:49205000-49277500 GCF_033958435.1 Carettochelys insculpta | reverse complement strand
CTCTCTCTAAAGTGCCCATTGATATTGAACTTTTGTATGCATAAAATATGATGCATATGTTTCCAAAAGTTTTCCTCTGTGTGATGGGGCAGCTAGCTGGTTTACTGCTATCAAGTTAGATTATTTGTGGTATATTCTAAAGAACAGTTGCTTGACTTTCTTGTATTTCTGAATAGATTTCCTTTCTGTTATGCTTATCTGCCTTTTGTAGACTTTCTGAAGTGTTTCTAGACAGATTTTTTTAACTGATTTTGCTCCTACATGTCCGTCTTATTTTCTTTGCAGTGCCTGGGTAGCTTGTGTGCAAAGTTTACTTGGCTGCAGTATCCCTTGGGGCTTGATTCAGGACAGCATGTGCCTGCAGCCCTTGAAACCATGTCAAATAGTCCCCAGATCCTAAAAGGTTGGCTACCCTTGAGATAAGACTTCATGTTTAATGGCCTCAGTTTTTCTTTTAAGTGTTTATTTTTATAATACCTGCATTAAATGACAAGATACTTAAAGTGTATGTGTTCTGGTTTTGAGTATAATTTGGTGATGTACATTGGTGAGCAAGAAGTTATTGGAAAATCAGTTTTAAAATACTTGTGAGTCCATTTGACCATGTTAAGTCTTGCAGAAAAATACTTTGCAGAAGCACTTTTTGTGAGAGTTGAGCTAAGTGCAACATAAAAAAGGGTTCTGAACATATAAAGAGGATTATGCATTAATTATAACATTTACATTTTTATTCATGCTAAAGGTTGGTAGTAACAATTCTGGTAGATTATGTGGAATGGGTGTTTTTTTCTATTTTCATTGATGCAAAATCCTGCTATGATACTCAAATAATAAAAGCACTCTGACCGTTCTGTTTGTATGATCAAACTGAGGATCTGATATATGTTAAAATTGCTAATCATGCAAACAGTTGTGATGCTGATATTGTTTGAATTCACACTTTCTTTTAAAAAAGAAAATAAGAACACAGTTGGAATTGTGCATGCAGACTGGGTACAGAATCAAACCAAGAAAAAAAAATAGGTGAGGGTTTCATGGTGTTTTGTTGTTTTTTTTTCAGAAGCCTTATATTGTGTCAAGTAATTATATTATAATCCTGCATGGTGTCTTAAATATCCAGTATAAAACCTCCCATAACAACCATGCTGTTTATTAAGGGATGGAGAAAAGGAGAGTTAATGTAAATAGGGACTTTTTAAAAAAGAAAGGGTGGGGGGTGAAGTAAATAACCAGTTGTCATAGAGGACTGAACTGGAATGTTTGGCCAGACAGAACATGTGTGAACAAGCAGATCTTACTAGTAGTCTAAGAATGGTGGATACAGTATGCACATTTGGTGAACTAGCCATTGTATCCCAAATCTCATGCTTCCGCTCAGAAATGCTATTTAAAAACAAAACAAAACAAAAATGTTACACTACAGCTACTGGTACTTTTTTTCTCCTTTAGTTGCCTTTGACTCTGGCTTTCCTGTGCAAAGTTTGTGAAGAAGCTATTGGCAGAGGGTACAGAGGACAGCTGGATTCAGACTGCTTGGCTTTGGCCCCAGTGGTCCAGCAGGGAAATAATAAGAGTTCCAGTACAGTGGGTAGAAAAGTGTCTTTGACAGCCAGGTGAGCTGCCTGTTTGAATGTGGTCCCGAGGGTGCTTCAGATTCTCCTTGGAAGAGGAAAAAAGGGAGCAGAGCTGACCTCCAGAGAGAGGAAATGGGCAAGATGGGTTGATTCTCCAGTCTCTTATGTGCTACAAAAGAAGTCCAGGAGGGCAGAGTTAGACTCATGTTTGAGGTGAAAAGAGCAGGTTTGTTTGCTTTTCTTCAAAAAATGCTACCTAGTTATTTAGCTCAGAGGAGCCTCCTTGTTACCCATACAAATTGCTTACACAGACACACGCGCGCGCGTGCACGCACACACACACACACACACATGCGCACGCACGCACCGCCTTTACCCAATTCCTAGGGTTCAGGGCGTAGTTCCCTGTGGGTATGCAGGATCTGTGCCACTGAAAAAGCCTTACACAATAATGTTCTTATTCTCTATTTATTTACAATTGCCAAGAAAGCAGGATACATGCTAAGCACACAGTATCGTGCTCACCAATCCTGATTAAGGCAGGCAGACTTCCCCTTATGAGACATACAAAGTCACTCTCTAGATGCTGATTGCTGCACCTCAGGGTCTTGTGGGGGTGAGTCCCCCTTAAGGTGTTGCTTCTTCCATCTTTCCTGCTTGATGTTCTGTTCTTCCTCCTTTTTCCTTCTTGGACCCCAGTTCAGGTAGTGAAACTTGAGTCCTGCTTAGCTATACCTCGACTAATTATTTTAGTACAGTTTTCTAACCAATCATAAACTATTGTAACAGAATTACCTAACCAATCATAACCCACCACCTTAAATGGTATACACCTAACAAAATTAATAATACAGAAGACAGGAGCAATTAGAACCCAGAAGCAGTTAGAACCCAGAGAGAGATTATACAGAAGACAGTAGAAAAGTGAAGACCATCATCATAACTCAACTCGAAGTCATTTCTAGGGTTTACTGTACTGTAGCACCACCAACCATACTCTGGGAAATTCAGATGGATGCATCTTTAGCCCCTGTTCTGATTAACAGTTAGTAAACTTAAACTTACATTCATTCAAGTTCATGTTTTTTCTAATTGTTGGTGGACATTGCATTTGACATTACCTGGCTGTGAGGAAAGTGAAGACATAATGTAAGAAAGTCTGTTTTAAGAGAGTTACTTTGTTTTCCAGAGTTTTTATGTACCATACGTATTTTAAGGTGGAAGAAATATGCCTCACTGATAACGTGCTCTGTGATTTGTGCTTTTTTGAAGCATTAGTGTTTGTTCTGTAGTGCCTAAATGTGTGTTTGGTGCTTCAAGGAGTGTAAAAGGCTATGATCCCTGCCCCAGAGAGAGTACTGCCTAAATTTTGCATGCAACATAACTGAAGGTGAGAAAAGCAGAGGGAGAAGGACAAGGAAATTGCAATATGTTCATTTGAGTTATAAATAAACACAGAAGGCCAAATTCTGTCTATTTGCATTTTCCTTTCAAGTGAATGAGACTTGACCATGCAAGCACAAAATGACAAAATATTAATTTTGTATAGTGACTGTACATATTCTTCAGGGATCAGTTCTGGGTCCATTTCTGTTCAGTGTGTTCATTGGTGTTTTAGATAATGACATGGAGAGTACAATTGTAAAGTTTGCAAACAGTACCAGTCTGAGACAGTTGCAAGTGCTTTGGAGAGCAGAATTAAAATTCAGAATGATCTGGACAAATTGGAGAAACAGTCTGAAGTAAATAGGATGAAATTCAATGTGGACAAATACAATACAAAGTACTCTACTTAAGAAGGAACAATCAGTTGCACACATACAAAATATGGAAATAACTGCCTGGGAAGGAGAAGTGTGGAGGGGTATCTGGGGATCAGAGTGGATCACAAACAAAATATACTCATCCCTCGCTATACAAACACAATTGGTTCCCAACTTTCTGCTCATAGGCAAAAACTCATAAAGGGGACACTAAATTACCATTAAAATACATGTAAAAGTCTCTGATTGGTTCCTAGGGCTCCTAACTGGGGGAAGGAGTGGCAGCATGTGGTGCTGCTTTTGAAAGGTAAGTGAACCTTGGGTTGGGGCAGGGGTGGTTGCAGAGGGTTGAAAGCTGGGGGCAGTTTGGGGCCATGAGGAGCAGGGAGGGTTAAAACCTGGTGGTGGCTTGTTCCTCCGGGCTGTAGCAGTGGTACCTGTGGGGGGTGCGGTGGGCCAGGGGTTTCGGGGACCGGGCCAGGGTGGATATTGGGAGTGGGCTGGGCCGGGGGGGGGCGCGAGGAGTTTCCACGGGGAATGTTGGGAGCGGGCCAGGCTGGGGCTGTGGATCTCCCCACCCCTGGTCAGGGATTCCACAGCTGGAGCGGAGCCAGCTCTGGTTCTCCCCACATCCCTGGCTGGCTGTGCTCCAGCCACGGGGCTGTGGATCTCCCCGCCCCCTGCCCGGGGACCCCACGACTGGCTCATATGAGTGGGGGAAGTTCACTCATTTTGTGAACAAAGGTAAGTATGTGAGTCCCTCATTTTAGGAAGTAGTCATCAGTAAAGTGCTCATTAAACAAGGAATGAGTGTATGAATCAACAGTGTGATACTGTTAAAGAAAAACAAAACAGACATCGTTCTGGGGTCTATTAGCAGGAGTGTGATAAGCAGGACATGAGAAGTAATTCTTCTGCTATACTCTGCATTGAATAGGCCTGAACTAGAGTATGGTATCCTATTCTGAATGCTACATTTCAGGAGAGGTGTGAATAAATTGGAGAAAGTCCAGAGAAGAGCAATAAAAATAATTAAGGTGTGTAAAACATGACCTCTGAGGGAAGATTGAAAAAATTGTTTAATCTGGAGAAGAAAAGACCTCGGGCTCATCTGTACTCGCTAGCAGATTGACGTCCTGGCTGTTGATCTTTGGTAGTTCGATTTTGCGCATCTGGTGAAGACGTTGCAAAATTGACCTCTCTGGGCTTGGCCATCGAATCCTGTACTCCACGCTGTCATGTGAAGTATGTGACATCGACGCAAGACTATAGATGTTCAAACTTCACCAGGGAAGTAAGTTGATTCTGATACATCGATTCTAGCTACACAAGTGTAACTAAAACTGTGTATCTAAAATCAAATTATTTCCTTAGTATAGACTTAGCATAAGAGGGAACATAACAGATTTCAGATGTGTAGAAACTTGTTAGAACAATGTAACCCTGACACACCTAGGTCGTCCACAGGAGGGATCGAACCTATGATCCTCGTGGCTAAAGCCCTCTGCTCTACCCCATGAACTAAAGGTCAGCTGGCTCTCAGCAAAGGTTGTAGATCAGAGACTTCCCTCTCCCTAGTATGTGGTCTCAGTGCCTCTAGGGCTACAACAAGAAGGGAGAAAAGTTGTTGTTCATAACCTCTGAGGATAGGACAAGAAGCAATGGGCTTAAATTGCACCAAGGACAGTTTAGGTTGGACATTAAGGAAAAATTCCTGTTAGGATAGTGAAACACTGGAATAATTTGTCTAGGGAGGTTGTGGAAACTGTCCATAGAGCAGTTAGATAAACACCTCTCAGGGATGCACTAGAAAATTCTTAATCCTGTCATGAGTATAGAGGACTGGACTAAGAGATCTCCTTAGGCCTCTTCCAGTCCTACAATTCTGTGATTGCACACAGGAGGGAGTCCCAGTCAATCTCCCTTCTCCATCCCCTTATTTAATAGAAGAAAATCATGGTTTGTGTTTGAATGAATGTGGCTTTCATGGAGGCACTAAATACTTTTAAATGGGGAGACTAGACGCACTGATTTTGTTGTATTGAATGTAAATTCCTTTTGGGTTAACAGTATCCCATGTATGTAAAATAGTAAGTTGTAGGAGACGTTACATGATTTTATTATATTTCCTGCAGAGAAATATTGTTTAGTTCTACCAGGCAGAGTAAGGTATTACACTTGGTTGTAAAGGCTATCCCCTCTGAATACGAGATCATGAATTTCTGTGATTTACTGTCCATAGGATGGTTCAGAGCAGCTGCCCCACACCCCCTCCTTTGGGCGATCCTGTGGTGGTTGCCCCAATTGTCCTGTGGACAGGCAGATCCTCCATACTGATGCATGTCCCAGGGCAGCTAAGGGGATTGTTTCGGGTGCGGGTGGGGATAGGAAGCTGGAGCAGGGCAGCAGCAGGAGTCGGCCTCTGCACTCACCATGGCAGTGGGAGCTTGGGCAGCAGCCTGCTCTGCTTCACCACCCATCACCCAGCTGAGTTGTGTCACTTCAACCTGGTAGCAGGAAGCAGAGTGCCCTGACCCCAACCCACTGCACAGTGCTTTCCTGAGTGGTGCAGAGTTCGCAGAAGCATAACATGCTTGGGCTGGAGGATAGAAAGCAGGGGCAGGAACACTCCGCTTGCCACCACCATGGTGAAGCTGAGCAATCAAGCTGGCATTTGGCAATGGAGCACAGCAGGCTGCTACGTTGCTCTGCCTCCCATTTGTTGCAGTGAGTGTGGGGAGGCCTGACCTCTGTTACTACCTTGTGCCAGCTCCATCGTCCCCCTCTCCCCCCAACACACATACACAGGTAATCCCTGAGTCACATAGCTCCGGGGAGGAGGGTTTGGGGAAGGGGAACAAGAGGGTGGGAGGGTGTGGAGCAGGGGCAGGAAGAGGCAGGATTGAGGTGCCAAGGGCAGAGTGCCAGCGGGGCTGTAGCTGACCAGGGTGGGAAGAGTCAAGGTGAGGGCAAGACCTGGAGAAGGGGTCCTGAGGTGCACACCCCTCCAGCGGTGGCCCTGATGGTTAATGTGAGTTTACAGATCACTTGCTGTATGGTATAAATATGGCTCCTTTCTTTCCATATAGGTATATTGCTGATTAATTATGCTGTAAGGGGACAAGGAGAAGTGGTAAAATAAGGGGTGTCTTACCATTCCTTATTATATGATGTCAGAAACCTGTCAGCAGAAGTGCATTTGTGGGGGGTTTTTTTGTGCTTTTGCTGATTTGAAAATATAAAAGATTAAAATAGAATCTTTCAGTGTTTGAGCTCTGTCTAGTTGTCATAAAGTTGAAAAATATTTCAGCTAGTGAAATAAAGGACGAAGGCTTAAATAGATGAGTCATCTGCATATCAAGAAGAAAGCAAATTGTGTATGTTGTTATAACCATTAAACAAAATGAAAGGGCATGAAGGGAGGAATAAATATGGGATGAGAAGGCAGAAGTGGAAATTCAAACAAAAGATGTATAATTTGAGGGGACAATTGGATGAGAATGGGAAAAGTGTGTTTGCTGGCTAAAGAGGCTTCTCCCAAGTGTAAGGAGCAGTGGACAAGGATGTGCAACAGAGGACATGGGAGAACAGCAATTAAACAGGAAAACTGAGTTGATTGAGAAGGCCAGCTGGGGAATGTGCTAGATAAGATACAAGCCAAACAATGTAGTACAGAAGCTCGAGTCAGGAAGAGTCATTTAAAGTTATGCAAGGTGTTCTAAATGTGTTGGATAATTTTTATTTCAATTTAAAGGAGTAGTAATTGTAATGGAATTAAATATGTTGTTTTCAGACTACAGTCTTTGACAACATTCTGCCTTTGCAGTGTATATTGGTATCCTTCAACAACCGTATCAGTCTGCTATCCTCTCCATATGAATCCAACACTGTCCAGGTCTCATTCTGATATATACTGTAATATGCCTTCTGAAAGTTGACAATGTAGTTGTAGATGTTCTTGTTCTTCTTCCACGCTTTCTCCGCTATCAATCTTAGCACCAATATCTGTTGTATGGTACTTCTGTCTTACCTGAATCCCACTTGCTCATCTGCTAGATGTCCTCCTTTCTGCGATCTCAGTCTCTCCGTTGTTGAGAAGTTGGTTTAGAACGAGTAGAGGTATAAGACGAGGTGATCTAATATTGCCTAGTATCTTCATCGCACACATAGAGAGAGCGATGGACAAGCTGAAGGAAGAGCTAAAGGAATATCTGTGCATAGGATGAGAATCAACAGCTTAAGGTTTGTGGACGATATAGGTATCATTCACAACAAGTCTTGTGGCATCTTGTAGACGAACAGGTATTTTGGAGCATAAGCTTTCGTGGGCAAAGACCCGCTTTATCAGATGCATGAGTCGGGGGGGTGGTGGTTTCAGGAGGGTATTTAAAGAGTGGGGTCCCAGTAAGAGGGAGGGCCAGAGCTGACAAGGTCTATTTAGCAAGGTGGAAATGGGCCAGTATCAACAGTACTTACCAAAGGAGGAAAAAAGAAGTCAGATTAGACAGGAGGATAAGTAACAGCAACGAAGGGTCCTGTGGCACCTTATAGACTAACAGAAAAGTTTTGAGCATGAGCTTTCGTGAGCACAGGCTCACGAAAGCTCATGCTCAAAACTTTTCTGTTAGTCTGTAAGGTGCCACAGGACCCTTCGTTGCTGTTACAGATCCAGACTAACACGGCTACCCCTCCGATACTAGACAGGAGGATGTGAGCCTTTGTCAGAGTCTAATGGGGAGATATTAGCACCCAGAGCTAATCTCAAAGCTTATCTATAAGGTGCCACAAGACTTCTTGTTGTTCTCGAAGCTACAGACTAACACAGCTACCTCTCTGATAGGTATCACTGAAGAAGATGAAGAGAAGCTAGTGAGAATGGTGCAGGTGCCAAAGGAGGAAGGGAAGCAGTATGGGCTGATTATGAACATTGACAAAACAAAAACAATGGTATTTGGAAATAAGGAAATAGGAAGGGCTTGAACCAGAGAATACTCCCAAAACTCGTTACCATAGCCATGCAAGAGTTTGGTGCCAGCAGAAGGGTATGCCAGCACTGCAGAGGCCGTGTGGACGTACCTCTGCTGGCTAAACGCCACTTTGTTGCCGGTTTCTTATGCCTCAGATGTTTGTGCCCTTACTCTTAAAACTTTTGGGGAATAAGGGCACTTCAAAGTTGCAGAGATACTTTTGAAGTGCCTGCAGCTACATTGCATGCCAGTGCTGCTAACTTCCACGTTCCCGTAGTGAGAATTAGCCTAATGAGGTACTGCATGTGCATCACAGCACCTCATTGCTATTCCCCGCTCAGGCTGATTGTCATGCCCCCTTTGAAGAAGGGGGCCAGTGCAGACAAGCCCCAATAGACTCAAATCAGGGAATAAGGAATATAAGCATCATTTTATGATGTTTTATCTTTGCTACACGTCCATCCCAGTAACTTCCGTTATTAATAAATCTAACCAATAAATTGAGCTTTTATAAAATTAATTTAACAAATCATTAGTTTAGCTTATTAACGAATGGAATGCAAACTGATGTCCTTCTCCACTCTTGCACACCTGTCCTCCCAGATTTAGTTACATGAGGATCTGGACTCATAATTCTACCTGCTTGAAAATGGAGGAGAGTTATTGCTCGTTATTTTATATTGGGCAGCTTATTTTTGTTCTGTGCATCATATACCATATCATGCAGTGTAGCTCACAAATATGGGGATACAGAATATTGTAGTTTAGTTTTTTTATGTATTCTGGCAATCCGCATGATTTAATAATCTGTGTCACTACAGAAATATGAAACTCAGTGTGGAAGGGCTTACATCTGTTGTCAAGAATTTCCAACAGGGAATTATCAAATCAGTGCATTCACTTGATCAAAAATGGCAAAAAGATCTGAGTGTATCAATAACACAAGACACTGTATGCTCACAGAATTATTTGAAATACTCCTTTACAACAGACAGTAACCTTCATCTGACATGGGTCATTATACTTTCCATGTATTGTCTTCCAGCGAATTAGACCTTGAGTAAATTTCCAATTTCTGTTCTCCACACCTTTGTGCAATACATAAATTTCACTTTGTTTCCACTTAGAAATTGGTCTCTAGTTTGTTTTTTTTTCTTTTCTAGGATTTCCTTTTTCATTCAACTCCCATAGTGCTTCTTTCCTAAGAGCCACCCTACTTCCCTTTTATCCTGCATAGTCTACTCCACTTACAACAAAAAATGTACAGAAATTCTGCAGTTTTGTAAAGGGTCTTCACACCTGTTAGAGGATAGGTTAACAGAAGAGCGTTGTCATTCTTGAAACAGGAGCAAAATACTGTTGCTGACAAAAGAGCTACAGACAACTTAAAACACAGCAAAGCTGATAGAGTTCTATTATGTGGAGAAGTGCAGCCATTAAAACCCTGCGGGGAGCTAGGCTGCCCACACATTGTGCAGGGGGCTGCTCTGTATCATTACTCTCCAGTCCATTTGCATAGAGGCTTTGAGAATGGAGCAAAGTCTTGGCCAGTTAATCTGGGCTGTGGGGGGGGCGGGGCATATGAGCCCCTGCACTCTTTTAAAACCTGTTGGTTGGGAAGGGAACTGTGCATGTGAGTCACAATTTAACCCCTGAAACGTTGACCCTAACGAAATCCTAAGATCCAACTTGTGAAAACTTCTGTGAGACTCCTCAGGTCCACCTGATGTTCTCTTTAACTTCACAGGTTTAATTAACTGAAGGAAAGTTCTGTACCCCTGGCAAGAAGGCCAAATAAGCCAGCTTTATGTACGTGAATCTCTGGAAGGTTGGAATGCCTGGAGTTTTATCCCCAGGGAGGAACAACCATTCCACAACTGCTACTGTACATTTAAGTTTTAAAAGTGGTTTTTAATAGTGGCTGTTGTCTATTAGATGTTGTCAGTGAAGGCTTGGGGCATTCCCTGCCCCTTCTCAAACAGTTCTCAGTCCCACATCTGTAATAATAAGCAGAGAGTCTCTTCAGATCTCTCTGCTCTCTATACATCTGGCGAAATGGGTCTTTGTCCATGAAAGCTTATACTCCAAAAATCTGTTAGTCTATAAAGTGCCATTGGACTTCTCATTATTTCTGCCCTCTATGTCTTCAGGCTCTCTAGGCCCTTTATTTATTTATTTATTTATTGGATTGCATGCATCCTTTTGAGAGCAGTTAGAAGCAGAAATTCTCTTGGAAATGTATGTAAGGTGCTTTGAATTCATAAGGGAAAAGTTCTATGTAAGTATAAGAGTGTATTATTTCACTTTGAGCTATTGAGTTGCAGGAGAGTATTGCCAAGTATTTCTACGGAGAGCATAGATGTGCAGATTTAATTTTTCAAATATAAGCAAGAAGGAGTTCTTTGTCAACAATCAGTTTTTGAACTTATCTGCATTCTCTGTACCATAAATTAAAAAAACAAAAAAAAAAAACAAAAAAAACATTATGGACACGACTGAACAGTGATTTTTAACTTTAAAACACTTTGTGCAGATTGATTCTTACTATGACCCTGGAAAATGGTGTATGCTCTGTAACTTTGCCTGCTACATCAATTTGCATGAAAAATGGAAAATGCTGAGTTATTTAGTAAGTGAGCTGTTGTGTCAAGAGTGCTATGCAAAATGTTCATAATGGCAGGGTAGATGAAAATATTAAATGGCTTACTAGAATGAGTGATCATCTAAATAGCCTGCTGTTTCTGAGTGGAAACTAGTGGAACTGCAGTGGAACTAGTTATACTCATTGGTTGATGACTGAAACTGTAAAATATTATTTGTTTTTACCACATTAGGATACTGTCCCTTGTAAAAGCAGCAGTATTGTGACTGATACACTCTTTCCAATACGTTCTGCAGTAAATGCCAGGATTCCCCTCCCCTTCATATGGCTAGTGCTTGGTAATGCTTTCTATTTGACTCTAGTATCTTGGCACTTCATAACAGAAACTCTGTGAGTCTTAAGAGGATTTTGCTGTTTCTATCTGAACAAATGTTATGCAGCACTGTTTCCCAAAGTAACGAAGGGTCCTGTGGCACCTTATAGACTAACAGAAAAGTTTTGAGAATGAGCTTTCGTGAGCACAGACTCACTTCATCAGATGCTGGTCTTGGAAATCTGCAGGTCCAGGTATAAATAAGCCAGAGCAAGGGTGGAGATGATAAGCTTAGCTCAGTCAGCAAGGGTGAGGCTTACTACCAGCAGTTGATCTGGAGGTGTGAACACCAAGGGAGGGGAAGCTGCTTTTGTATTTAGCCAATGGCCTATGGCTGGCTAAATACAAAAGCAGCTTCCCCCCCTTGGTGTTCACACCTCCAGATCAACTGCTGGTAGTAAGCCTCACCCTTGCTGACTGAGCTAACCTTGTTATCCCCACCCTTGCTCTGGCTTATTCATACCTGGCCCTGCAGATTTCCAAGACCAGCGTCTGATGAAGTGAGTCTGTGCTCACAAAAGCTCATGCTCAAAACTTTTCTGTTAGTCTATAAGGTGCCACAGGACCCTTCGTTGCTGTTACAGATCCAGACTAACATGGCTACCCCTCCGATACTTGTTTCCCAAAGTGTGGTCCGTGGCCCAGTACCGGTCCTTGGAAAAAAAAATACTGGTTCTTAGAAAATATATAAATTATCACTATGTACTACTATTATTGTGAATAAATCATAAACAGTGAAAATTTATTAATTTTTCATTCTTTTTTATGTGTGTTAATATTTTTGGGCTGCAGAAGAAGGTACTGAAAAAACTGGATCCCAGCTACATAAATTTTGGGAAACCCTGTTATGCAGGTCGAACCTCTTTAATCTTAGAACTCTCTCCTCTGGCAACATCCATAATCCAGCATGATTTTAGTTAGCCAGAAGAACACTTAAAAAGAGTGTGGCCAAGCTTCCTGTCATCTCATAAAGTTTGTTTACAGCCACCAGTCCTGGCTCTCAGTGTTCTGTGCTGTTATTTAGCTGTAATTTACCCCATAATGTCTTTGAAGAGCCCAGTAAGCAGTGGAAGAGTTGGTAATATGTTAGACAATGTTGACGTCCCATTGGCCAACAAATGTCTGAGAGAGGTTCCACCTATATGAGTTTTACAAATTCAATTATGAACAGACAGTGCTGAAGCCTTCAACACCTTGGCTTATTTATATGGCTTCTCTTAAGTTAAAAAAAAAAAACTCTACAAAATATCATGTGTGATAGACAAATGGGCATGGTGTGTGTCATGAGTTGTTTGGTTGGTTATAATTCCCTTTCATCTAACCAAAGAGGTGGCTCAGCTAGAGGGTGAATTTATACAGTTACGCTGGATATACAGGAATTCACTTTTATAGCACTGAAATTGAGTGTTTCTAGACGATGCAGGGCAAGCGGAGATGAATCCTGCCAGTGATTGCCTCTGACTTTTGAAGAATTTTGTTATATCATGCACATGCCATTGACCTCTTTTAAACAAAGGTTTCTTTTGTGGTGACTCTTGAAGTGGTAGATGTGTTGTATGTGTGCTATGAATGTGCATATTTGGCAAAAGCAAAATGTAGGGCTAACCAAAGAGAATTTACACTAAGAAAGACAACAACAGATCTTGTGATTTTTTTTATCTGCATTCAGTGATAAATTGAGATATTTTGAAATCACTCAGTAACAAAGGATTTTCTTCATTTAAAAATGTAAGGATAATCTTATTACAACTTTTTACCCCTTAATACGTACTTTTAAAAAGGAGGAAATCAACAGTTTTGTGAAAAGTACCTTATCTGGTGAACCTTTGATATTTTGTTTGTATGCCATAGGAAACCATTTTCAAGAAAGCAAGTTCTGATGAATGGAAAAAATTAATTCCATATTGCAATGTCATGCTTTCTGTATTTAACTGAATTACTCACTATGTTCCCATGACTGTTAACAAACATACATGTTGCCTGACTGTGCCCTCTTTCAGCATTTTTGTCTTATCCTGTCTTTCATGGGAAAAAGTGCCCCGGTAATGATGGTTAAGTTGAAGTTTTTAGGGTTTCCTAAATATTTGTGTGTAGCTTGGGTGGTTTGTTTAAATTCTAAATGTCTATGATATTGGCACTATTAATTTTTTTAAATGCATTTGCTTTGGATTTTGTGGTTAGAACAAGAAGAATTCTTAGCTTTGATTTCATTTTCTTATTCAGGAAAATACTCAAGTGTAGCTGTCTCAAGTGCCTGGTTTATTTTCCAAATGCATTTGCGTGGTGATGGAACAGATCTTGCCATATATTGGCAGCATTATGGAGTTAGATTCTTGGCTGAACTCTCCGGAGATTACAAACGATCACACTCGTTCATGGTAAAATAACTAAAAGTAACACAAACTGCCGATTAGTTCCAAGGCCAATAGCATTATTTATTTAACAATGAATGAGTATACAACAACTATTAAAAATCTGGCTCTGCCTGCTTAACACAGAGCTACCATCCAACCTGATTTGGAAGACTATTAAACCTCCAAAAGATATGTTCAAATAAACAGAAGTAGAAAAATTCCATGTTACAGCTCACATTTTATTTTAAAGTCACCTTTTTGTAGATAGCTATGAGAGTACAGATGGCCTTTAAGTTGACAGAGTTTTTAGTTGTCAGCAAAATTTATGGTGGAGACTGAAGCCCCAACCTAGAAAATTTTGTATTTGTTTTATGTCAGTCATTTTTTTTACATTTAATATTGTTAAATAGAAATAGAAATTACATATTTAAAAGTGCCTTCTAGGACTTTTTAAAGGCAGCAAAAGATTTATAAAAAACTGCCCAGTCAGTTCATAATATGTTTTTAGTTTTGTTTTTGTTCGTTTTGTTTCTTCGGCTATAAGTAACTTTCTGTTTAAATTCCAGAAGAGGTAGAGTTGATTTTTGTTGCTTCTCCTGTGACCCTATAAACCATTGCTCATTTTTTTGAGGATAGAAGATTTATTCTTTTAGATAGTAACATGTTTTACGGGATTATGCTTTAATCTCCTCTGAGGGCCAAAACTACAAAATACTTGTGTTAGCTTCCTGGTTTCTCTCCCACAGTTTCATTTCTGAACCTGCCAAATACAATCTAATTTATTTTTAACATAGCTTTTAATAAATACTTCTTTACATTACTGGCATCCCCATAACTTTATAAATCTTACTTTTATTTTTAGTCTGTTGTCACTACAGAAACCTTCTATTTGACTTAGTGTTTCATTTTTGGGCAGAAAGCCCTGTTTTCAAACAACTTCCGCTCATTGTCAAAGCATACATAGGGTAAGAGAAAAGACAAAATATCTGGCTTTACAACCCTTACTTATGAATCAGAAATAAGAATGTGAAACCCTTACATAAAAATATGAAATGTATTTTATAACACTAATGATAGCTATATAGCACATAGGCTGTGTTTATGTTACATGGTTCTTTATATCATTCCTGCTTATTGTAGTGGGGACCTGACTGGGGATTAGTGAACAAAACTAACAAATTAATAAAATCAGCATAAATGATACTTTTTATTTTTTAAGTAGTTGGGTATCCTATCACAACTTTAGGGGTGTCTAGTTATTGTTTGAAGTTGAGATGGCTCACTTTTTCCTAGATCCAAATACAATATTACGGAAAAGGTTCAAAGTTCATTATATAACCTTTATTATTTACTGATAACAAATACTTGTTGGAGAGGTGACCAGGTGTTTGCCAGTAATGAATCTAGTCCCAACTACTTCTCCACTGGCTTTCGGTAACCATGAGGGTCGTACGCCAATCTCATATAGTCTAAAATGCAGATTGCTCAGTACAGGTTGTACCTCCCTCATCCAGCACTCTTGGCACTTCAGTGGCTCCAAACAAGGGATTTTGACAGAGCCAGGGAAGTTAATGCCCCTATCCATGGCTTCCCTTCCCTGTCTCTCTGGCTGTGGCTTGCCACCACAGCTGACCTCCCGGCCTGAGCCCCAATGTTCTGTCCCCAAAAAGAGCTGCTGGGGGAGACCAGCACTCCAGCCACAGTGCCCAGCCTGGGGCTGCTGGGGTACGTCAGCACTCTCGCCCCAGTGCCCAGCCCAGGGCTGCTGGGGACACCGCCTCCAGCCCAGCATCGCTGCCCCCCTGCAGGGCTGCCAGCTGGTTGCCCTCTTGCCAGCTCTCTTATCCAGAAACATCCTTTGTCCTGCCAGATGAGGGATGTTGCTGGATAAGACAATGCTGGTTTTTGGAGGTACAACCCGTACTTCCTAAAAATGCCACAGACAGGTTTGCCAAAATTCCTAGAATGTGTCTACTAATGTTCAAATTCTGTTTCCATGGAGGCAACCTAACCATTTTAAGAGAGAAAATGCTTCACAACAAGAAAAGATTGCCTTTGTATCAGTGGAGATACTGCTCATTCACCAACTGTCAAACACTTAGCACAATTCTGCTAGTCTAAATTTTCTAGTTATAACTGAGTAAAAGTAATCCACTGTCTCAGCCATTGTTGGAGCATATGACTACACAAAATTTCAATGGTACAGTCAATAAGACCTAGGGCTAGAGGACCACCATCTCCTTCTGATATTACAAACTTTTGCCAGTAACTTTATCTGTCATGATTTACCTGTCTGTAAGGGTAAGTTATGAGGAATTACGAAGCAAGCTATTGAATTGCACATTTCCCCCCAAAATAAAATCATGTCCTACTAAGCAAGTGAGTAATCCAGCGACAACAGTGTTCTTCCAGAGTTATGAGATACCAGTGAGCCATTAAGTCCCGCAAGTGTGCGTAAAACTATTAAAAAAGAGCGTGTTAGCCACCAATCGTTCATGGTCCTTCCTTAATTACTCAAGACCAGCAGGTCAAAAAAAGTCCAGCATTATGGTCTTTATGATTATCACCAGATGGCACTCAGAAAGACCATGGTTTTATCTACTGTTGATCACCTAGATGACAAGAAACTAAGCAGTTATGATCAGAAGCAGCCACTTTTTTCTTTAATTTTTGTTTGAACACACCAGGAAAACCCTGCAAGAGTGGGCCACACCAGAATAGAATAGTGGTTTGTTTGTGACTGTGTTAGAATTCTGAAAAGGATAAATTCTGTAAGGTTGTCATTAATTGAGTGTAACCTCCGCACCCCAGCTTCATGAATCCTCCAATAAATTTTTAACAGCATAATAATATTTGTGCAAAAGATTATGCTCATTTTTAAATTTTGCGTTCAAGGAATTCTTGGACTGGAAGTATTGAAGGGATATGTATATTGTAATCTTTTGGCAATCATAGAACTGTAACTTCTGGGTTCTTTTAGGTTCATAATTGTAATCGTTACATATTCTCATGTCTGTAAATAATAGTAGTTTTTAACAACTACTCTCTGTTTAAGCACTATTTACAACAAGTGTGATGTTAATGAACATTGTTTTGTGGAGTTACCTGTAAATTGTTAAAGTAACTTAGAGCAAATCATGCTCTCTTTTTATTAAAAATAAATATATAAGCTAGGCAGAATGGGTTCTTTTTTAGGATCTGTAAAATCTTGTTTCCTAACCTTTGGGGCAAGCAGTACTGCATTATAAACTTCATTGACTTCTGTGGCCATCTGTTTTCTTTACTGGCAGTTATATCTCTGTATCAGTCTTGCAAAATGCACCTCCACTTGGTCATGTAAAATATATTCACAGGGGAAGTATGAACAGATTAATTTACTTCTACAGTCCTTATTTTTGAAAAATGCTAAGTTTGTAGTCCTAATTATGAAGGAAGCTGTTAAAATGTGAACCCAGATTGATCCACTGATAATTCAGTAGTAGATAAAGTATGGAATCTGTTCCACTCCTTGTGGTTGAGGCCTGGCCGAGTGCAACCACAGTCTTTTATGAGACTTCTTTGTTGTTGTTTTGGGCTTGTGTTTTTTGGGCAGAGGGAGAAGTAGGGGTTTTTTTAAATTTTGTTTTTCCTGTGGGAAATATTAATTTGAACAAAGGCTCAATCCTGTTCATGCTGGGATTTCATTGAGCTTTACTGGCTGCAAGATTGAGAAACTCCATACAAAGCTGGTGCTAGATTACTAATACTGCATTTTATCTGATTTGACTCTTGTGCTTTCTCTACACCTATTTCACATGTTCACAAATGTAGCCAAATTCTATTATGCCACAAACTCTGAGGCCAGATCTACACTAGACATTGAAGTCAATTGTAGATAGCGAATTCTAGCTATGGCAATTGCATAGCTAGAATTAACTTATCTACAACAGGCTTATCTGGCTGTCCGCACAGGGGGAGGTCGATGAGAGAAACTCTCTTGTCGAACTCCCTTTTTCCTTGTGAGATTGAGGATTACTGGGGTTGACTCTTGACCCCAGATGGTTCAGTTTCACACATCCCTGCTAGACTCATGAAATTGGACCCTGAGTTAGCACAATTTAGAGGCTCCAGTGTCAAAAGGTAGCAGTTACCACTATTGATAGGCTACTCATTTTTTTTGTTTTAAATATAATTTTACTACATTTTGCTGCATGTTCTTTGATGGGGCGTTGTAGCCAGACAGAATCCCCCACTCTACTCCATCTTGCCCCTTTTTGTGCCTCTGAGCACCGAGCACAAAGAAACAGCACAGTTTTAGAATGTTTGAAAACACAGATGTGCTATGTCAGCATGACCCTGGACTGCAGAATACAGATAAGAGTGCTAACAAGCCAGCCGATGACCACAGGGCCTTAAATTGCCCTTGGCTAGTATTGCTAATTGATACGCCCCCACAATCGTCCCAGAAGAGGAACCTCGCACCACTATGAAAGAATGTCCTGCTTTAATGATTTGGTTATCTCTGTGTTACAAGTGTAAATTAAATTGCGACTGCCTTGTAAGAACTGGCGTCACAAAGACGAACCAGTACAATTGGTACCTTTAGATAAGGAAGAATGTGCGTGACCCAAGAAGTATAAAAAAGGGCCCGGCAGACCACTGTAACTGAGCTCCAATTACGTGTACCTGCTGGTTGGATAAGATCTTTGCCTCCCGAGGACCCAGGGGATGCCCTCCTCGCATTGTTCTTCCCGAGGGATTCAGTGAATGACGTTGGCTATGCCAGGAGTCGAAGAACGCAGGGGTGAGAGTTATACCTGCAATGTACTTTTGTGCACATTTAATAGTAAGAGCTCTTTAGGCTGAGGCATCTGGTCCTCAAATGGGTAACTTTTCACTTGTAATCTAGTTGGCATGTCATATGTATCATTCTACTAGTAGTTAAGAAGGTAGAGCAATAACCTTGTAACCATTAAGATTTTATTTCTGTCTTTTAATAAATAGTAACCATTTAAGCTCCAGCCTGACTCCTTCTAATTACTGTAACTCGGCCAAACGCAAACAAAGAACCTTAGCCGGTTTGGCTATATTAGCCTGGTCAGTGGTAAGGTGCAGTAAAAGCTGAGCGCTGAGTTGTGCTGCCTCCACGGAGCAAACTCTTGGGGCACCTGTCAGCCTCCCTGGCTGCCCTCTGCGAAGAGACAGTCTGTCCTAGCAGTTAAAGACTCGGGTGGAATAAGCTCTCTGCACCAACCTTTGGGGCACCTGTCAGCCACACTGGCTGCCCGCTGCGAAGAGACAGTCTGTCCTAGCAGTTAAAGACTCGGGTGGATCTCTGGGGCACCTGTCAGCCACTTTGGCTGCCCGCTGTGAAGGAACTGCCAGTCCTAGCAGTTAAAGACTCGGATGTGATAAGGCTCACAGACCACTCATTACCCGGCCATCGGCTGACAGGCTTGGGATTTTCATTTTGGGGTTGGGCTTTTTGGGCAGGGTTGGGCTTTTTGGGCATTTTTTTTGTTGTTTTTTTTGTTTTAGTCACAGTGAAGTTCTTGCTCCTTTTCAGCTGTATGTTCTAGTGTTATCAAAATTCTATTTTCAAAAAAATATATCAAGTGTAGAAGAGCTGAATGGTGGAATTCAATAGTAGATTCTATCTTATCAGTTATCAGAAAGAAATGTGGGCAGTTTTTACAAAAGAAGGGGCTGTGGCGATAATTAGAAAAAATCTTAATCCATTCATGGCAATGTTCACTGAGAGAGAAAAACAAAGACAGCTGGACCTTCTGGTCAAGTAGAACTTCGTTGAAAAAATATTCCATTGCGAGAGCATTCTTTGTTCAGGCCAGGTCTCCACTGAACTTGCAAGTTGATTTCAGGTACACAGTTCTAGCTATGTCAATTGCGTGGCTGGAATCAGCATGTCGGAAATTGACTTACATGACTGTCTTCACTAAGGAAGGTCGATGAGAGTATTTTTCCTGTGGATCGCCCTTATTCATCACTCTAGTGAGGAGTGTAGGGTCGACTGCTGACCCTAGACAGATCAATTTCACGCGTCTTTACCAGATATGTGAAATCCAGCTCTGGAAGATTGACCCTGACCAGGTCGATCTTCCCAGAAGTGTAGACAAGCCCTCAGAAGATTCTGGGCATACATTCAGGAAAAGTTGTTGTCATTGACTTGCACACTAATGTCAGTGCACATGAAAGCGTAGAAAAAATACTTTAAGATTCACATTTATCTTTATCTGTGTAAGGCATTCGTATTATAAAAAATAGTAAAGATTGAATAAAAGAACCACTTTAATAATAAAAATAACTTTTGGCTTTATTAGAATTAACTTGAAAATACACTCACAACAGAGAAAGCTCTGTCAACAAATTTTCTTTCTGTAGTGAGAACATCCAAAAAAAACTAATCGTTTTCCTGCTGCAAGACGAGACAGAAAACTGATGTGGATCCATAGTGGGGCTGTGAATGGTGAGAGAATTGTGGAGAAGACAGAAATTAAAATTACTGAAACAGAAAGCATACTAACTCTAGTACTCTAGCCAGCCGTTGTCTTTTAGCGGTACAGACAGTGGTGATCTGCATACTCATTGACTTCTAGTTCAAGAGCAAAGCCGGCTTTAAATTCACTTAATTTGATCCTATTGTGGTCTCAAATGAATCAGACTGAGGTCCACTCAAAAACAAAGAAGATCTACCTAACCTGTTTGTGCACAGTGTAGTCTGTGCCTCATATCCCATAAAGCTAGTTACTCAGTCTTTTGCTTAGGATGAAGGTAGTGGAATTGGAAGCCTGTCAGAATCACTGACGGCGTGTTTGTACTTCTGGGAAGATCAACCTGGTCAAGGTAGATCCTCCAGAGTCTGATTTTGTGCATCTGGTAAAGATGCGCAAAATCAGTCTCTCTGGGACTAGAAGTCAACCCCTGTAGTCCATGCTATCATGAGATGTAAAGGAGGTTGACAGGAGAAATGCCTCCTGTTGACCTTCCTTAGTTAGGACAGTCAGGTAAATTGATTTCTGATGTCGATTGTAGCTACACAATTGCCATAGTTAGAACTGTGTATCTGAAATAGACATTTCCCTAATGTAGACTAACTCACAGAGTTGAACAGGAATTCTTGTGCAACAAGTTTCTAGATTTGATAACCACAAGGAAGGAAGAAGCATCCTTTTCCTCATTGGTGGGGCACAGCTGTTGACCAAAAGAAGAGTGATAAATTTAGATAATTTTGGCATCTGCAGGTCATTATTAGAATTATAGTAGCTCGTTTCCAGGTCATAAAGTTATTCTGACAAGTTATGGATACTGAAACTTCTCTATCTGTCATAGCTATCAATATGGTCAAGAAGAGAGCCTGTTAGGAAAGCAGAACATCAAATTTAAAAAAGCATAAAAAAAGAAACATTTTTGCAGTATTTTGGGTTTTTTCAATTGTGTGATAGGATAAAGGAAAGAATAGACTGCTCTAGAGAGAAGTGCAATTGATGTTTTCTAGATGTTTTATATTATCTAAGTTTGATATGTGAAGTAGTTTCACTAATTGCTGTGTTTTTAGAGGTAACCAGCTACATGGTCATAAAGCAGTCAGCTCGTGCAGATGAGAATTCTTGAATGTCTAAATCATTAGTTGCACATAGATTATATAGATGTTTCATATGCAGTACGAAGTTGTAGATACACATTTTGAAGTAAGTATTCATGTACATAAATCCATTGGTTACTCTATTATGCTTAGTAATGTACTTTTCTTCATGTTTTAGTCACATTCTCTTCCACTCTGGCAATGAATCTAGCACGTCAGTTTTTATTAAGTAACATCAAAGGAAAATTCTTTAAAACATCAGAGA
This sequence comes from Carettochelys insculpta, assembly GCF_033958435.1. NCBI lineage: Eukaryota > Metazoa > Chordata > Testudines > Carettochelyidae > Carettochelys > Carettochelys insculpta. Next base: position 49,256,023 of record NC_134143.1, on the reverse strand, counting down.
GAAAGAGTTGACTAGGGAAAAAAACAGGCTTTATTGAGGCATATTTAATCAAAATATAAACATCTGTCCTTTTGCTGCATCTAGAAATATAGGTCTCTATTTTCTCATTTGGGATTGGTCATTTCTAAGTAATTTTATTACCCTAAGTTGAAAGAACCAGTATGTTCAAGAGCACAAAAATTAACTGCATGGGACCTGCTTTGGGTCTGGACACTCAAAATTAATTTTGGATTTGACCTAAAACGCTTAAATCTTCAATTAGGAAACAATTAGGAAATGAAAATGAGCTAGTTGGTCTACTCTGATATTGTTTTGTACTGCAGGTTGACCTAGCCTTCAGGGCTGTAACCTTTGTATAACTTATTGATTGGTGTCAGCAATTAGATATTATATGACATGGACCCTTTTTCCCCCCCTCCTTTTTAATCTATTTGAATAAAACTCACCTCAATGCCTGAAACCTTCACAAGGCTCTTTACATAAGTCTTCATGTGGCCACATTTCATGTACAGGTCCTTGGAGGAAGAAGTTCATAATGTAGATTTTCATTACTATGTAAAAATACTACAAAAGAACGCAGAACTGAGAGGCTGTGTCTAGATTCAGTCCAGCTGCCAGCAGCATAATGCAAATGAAGGCTCACAAAATTGCAAATAGACGGTCATTTGCAAATTCACATGGCTCATTTGCATATTCACGGCAGAAAACAACCAGTGTTGATGTGGTTCTGCCAGCAGAAACTAGCCACAGAGGGAGTTTTTGCCAGCAGAACCACATCTACACTGCTTGTTTTCTGATGTCAATATGCAAATGATCCATGTGAATATGCAGATATACCCAGTGGCAATTTCATGAGCTCTTATTTGCATTACGCTGCCGGCAGCTGGACTGAATCTAGTCACAGCCAGAGTAATTGGAGTCTAGCTCAACAGGTAGTTGAAAGATAGTGTCTCTTAGACTTTCTTGTGTAAGTGGCATGTTGTTTCTTTGGATTTGCTTCAAACAAGTAAGAAGAAGTCAGTGATAGCTATTTTGAAGATTTGTGCCCGTGTAGACACAGCCTAACAGAACAAGTATTTTTATCTGTATTTTTGTTCTTAGGTTACTAGCACTTAAAACACTTGCTAAGATACGTTTAATACTTTCAGGCATGTTGAAAGTAGTAAGAGGATAACAGTCTTGTGGCATCTTAGAAACTAACAAATTTATTAGGTCATCAGCTTTCATGGGTAAAACTCACTTTCTCAGATGAAATGGATGTTTGAATATAGAAAAAGTCAAAGTATCTTATTTTCAGTTTGACTTTCTTGAATCTATATATGTATCTTTCAGTATTTTTCCTCCAAATGTAATGCCTGTAAAATTTTCTGCTTGTTGCTTCTGCAGTTGTGATCGTTCATCCAATGTGGTAACCACTCTGTGTAAAACAAATTCCCCTTAAGTTTATAGTAAACAGAGTTCATTAAAAAAATAAAACAGCAGCCATGTAGCAGTTTAAAGACTAACAATATGATTTATTAGGCAATGAGCTTTCATGGGACAGAGGCACTTCTTCAGATCTATAGAATTTCCAGTCCAGACATCTATATCATACAGAGGTCCAAAAAAATTGCAATACAAACTGACAAATTAAGTACATAGGACTGAAACGAGGGATGAGAGGTGGGGGATGTTAAGGGTCTTTCCTGAGATAATTACAAATATCAAAGGAAGGGAAGCAGTCCTTGTAATTCGTCAGGTAATTGCTGGCTTTGTCTATACCAAGTGTTAATGTGTCAAATTTGGTGCATGACTGCTGTTTTGCTTTGTTAGAATACAGACTAACACAGCTACCTCTGTTACTTTCAACACACAAGAGTTCCTTGAGTTCAAGTTCTTGCTCCCTTATTCTTGTATTTGACATTAGTTTAAATGGTCTTGTAGCATCTACCCTCTCTATTCCCTTAAGAATTATGCATGCCTCCATGAAGTTGCTTTGTAATCACCTCTTTTTTTCTAAAGAACACAGACATAGTTTCTCTAACCCTTATGTGTAACTGAGATTTTTGAGACCCTGTATCATCGTAGTTGCCTCCCTGCTGTTCCTCTTCCATTGCTATACTGCCTTTTGTTTGTAATCTCATGACCAGAACTGTATGCTGTACTCCAAACATAGGCTCACTCACCCTTGTAGAATACGAGAACAGTAACCTCTTATATCTCTTGGTAACCTTTTTCTGTCTTTGTATTTTTCAGCTGCTTAAAGTATTAGATAAGATTTTAGAGTTCTGTAAACCCACCCCTCTTTTTTTTAACACAGAGTTTTTTCAATATATGGCTATTAATTGTTCCACACACACTTTTCCCAACCTTCTTTTTTAGTTAGCCTCAGCCTATTGTTATCTGAATGTGCAAGTGGCTGGAAGATCAAAATCCTTTGCCTAGAAAGCAGTTGAGCTGCTGGGTAAGGAATCTAAAAGACCATTAGTCATTTCCAGTGGTTATATTACTGTAAGACCCGTATGCCAGGTACTGCCAATGTGACTCTTCTACCCCCAACCCCAGTCCACTTCAGTCTTCTCTTACCAAGCTGCTGCTTTGCCGCATTATGTTCTTGCGTACAGATAGCTGATGTTGGGTGGAAAGGTGACTGGGCAGGAAATGGGTGGAGGGAAGAGGCTTTGGCTACCTTTGCAGTTAAAGTATATGAGTAAAATTTTGAAAAGCACTCAAGTGATGTGGGCAATTCGGAGCTCAAGTTCCATTGACTTGTAAGTACCTACATGACCATGAAGAATGGAACTTAAAGGAACTAGGGCACTCAGAAGCCTGTGTGTCATTGAAAGATAATGGGACTTCAGCTCCTAAGTTACTAGTAAAAATGAGATTTAAGTTCCTTTGAAAATTTCATGCATGTATTTTGTACTGTGAGTAAGAATGAGAGAGACCAGTTAGTACAATGTTTATCTCCCCCTTCTTCCAAGTACTCTTGAAATTTATATCCACCTACTAAACATAATGACCCATGGGAATTTCACTGTGGTAATGAGGTTCCAACTCTCCAATCACTCGTATTGTTACAATGCAATTAAAAAGGGACCAGCTGGCCAATCAGAAACCTTTGTGGATTTTTCTATGAACCTAGGTTCCAGTGAACCAGGGTTATAGTTTCATTTTGTAGCAAAACCAGCAAAATGCATGATTCATGTGGTTTTGAGTTTATTACAAAAGCTCAGCACAATTATAGACACATTACTGACAAGACCCTCTGGATGTGGTATTATAGGTAAGGATTTCAATGACTGACAGCTTACAAGCTGTGTTACAATTTATTAAAAATAAATCAAACTGAGTATCTTTTGTGTGTTCTTAAAACTGATGCTTTTAAACACATCATGGTGCACGTTTCCTAGTATGAAAATTTAAAAATGCCATTTTCAGTCTGTCTAATAAAAACACCAAAAGTTATTTCTTATAGTTGCACACAGAGGTTAAGTGTACATTGCCATTACTTTAAGGGCTTGATCATGCCACCAAACCACGAGTTTTCAGTGCCATCATTCTTGGAAAATGAGCTACCATGTTTACAAACACACACTTGCAGACTGTTTTTCTAATATGCATGGCAGTGCACATTAGAGGGCAGGACAGAGCCCTCAAGCTATAGTGTGTCTTTTTTATAGTTCAGAACAAAAATTTGAACACCTGATTTGCAAAATAAATACTAAACTTGAGGTCATTAATATAATTTAGTCTCTTATTAATCTTATTGTCGGGATTTTAAGTGTCAAAGGAAAAAGGTAGCCTAAGACTAAAAGGCAAAAATGTTACAATGTATATTCCACATCTGTATGTGTGACAACTTTCAATACTGTATAAACTACATGAAATTCCTCACTGACAGTGATCTGATTTGAAACTTCATACTTTCTTAATTCAATCTGTTATTGACAGTAATATATTTTAACTCAAAAATTTTGTTCATTTAGTGCATATTGACTCAGCTTGTTAAAATTTTCACAGTACATGCTAACATTGGATTTTCTGTCACAGTGACTTAGGACATGGGGACAGCAATGAATGATTCCTGCCAGTCAATGAACTTTAACTGGAACCTTACTTGAATGGTAATAATCTGCTCCTGTAATTGCAGTGGAAAAGAAAAAATCTCTAGAGATTTTACATCTAATCATTTATTTATAAATCTGTAGATAGGAGTCTGCAGAATGCACATCAGGGGTCAACTTTGTGCTCAAAACCGTTGCCTGGTGTTTACATTTCACAGTGTTTTTTACAATAGTTTCAGCCTACATGATCAGTCAAGCACTTTGGTTCACTGGATAGCTGTTCTGCACATCATTGCATTGGCCCAACTACTTCATTACCAATGCCTCAGTAGAGGCCATTCCCCTCTGTATTAGCTGGAATATGCATGTTTTTCCATCTCATTAATTCAGTCTACATACAATTAATTTTTGCCTATTAATAAACCCCTTGGTGTTAGTGACAGCTATCTAAACTACTATACCTAGTACAGTGTCAGATAAATGTGCCTGCTGTTTGTAGCCTCTTTGCTTGCATTTTTATTTTTAATTTATATAGTATGTAAATAAAAATGAAATGTGAACTGCTGAAGAGTTCAAATAACAATTTAACTTCTGTCATATTGGGAAGTTTACAGTAATTATTAACTCAATCATTTGTTTGGGAGAGATGAACTATAATGAAGGCATGTCTTCTGGGGCATAGGCAGTGAACTGTGCTGTCATCTGAAAAATCCTGTTTAATAAGTGGGTCTGGGATCTTTGGACTTGGCCCGCAGGAGATTACATTGAATGTAGGGTTGCATGCCTAGAGCCCAGTTTACAAACCATGTGTACACCCTTCCTCAAAGGAACAAACTGTTTACAGTAAAACTGCCCTACCTTATTTAACTTCAAAAGAAATTATATTTAACCATGTGTTTTTGGTTACCCTTTGAAGTTTGGACCTCAAATATAGTACTGTCAAAAGAAGAGAGGAGTGCTAATAGGGCATGGCTTTCCGTGGGTGCTGAGCACCTGCAGTTAAGCAGTGCAGCTGATGCTGCTTGCACCTTGGATTGTGTATCTATGATTTCCCCTGAGGCAGATCTCATGGGGACAATGGCAGTGCAAAATGCTGCTGCACTCTCCAAGGGATGACTCTCATCTCAAGCAGAGCAAATGCTGCTGATGCCTATGAACTGCAAACCCTTGCAGTGGGGTGGGGGAAAGAATCAAGACTAGATTTTATTTTGTGCTTATATCCTAATTTTGTATTGCTGATGACTAGCTCTTTCCATTTTTTTGTCATGTCATGAATCAATGTATTCATTTTTTTTCATTTTCCAACCAAATAGTAGTGATTATTTTAGCTATACTATGACTTTAAATATAAAGTACTGTCATTTCTACTATGAGTACTTAACTCTCTCTTTTTTTGTTTAAAAAAGAACAAGGAAGGGCTGGTTTACAGACGTTGCAAGATAAGGAGCTTGGTTGAAGATTCAGATACACTCTAGCAGTTCTGGTTTGATTCTTGGCAGTGTGGGTTAGATTTGGAATACTTACTACTTAAACCCTTGTATTCTGAGTGGAGCATAGGTTATCTACAAGTCTTCTCCACTTCTCTCTGTCTTGGGACAAAACTACCAGCTGACTCCAGGAGTACCCCAGTTGTTGTTCTTCAAATCTCAGTAGATCTTCTCCATGTTGTCCGAGTTCTTCTTCTTCTGCATTTTCTTTGTGGGTTTGGTTTTGGAATAGCCTCTGTAGTAGTTAGCAAGGAATTTACAGATCTTAATTTACCAGGGTTGCAGGAGGAGGGAGGCTGGCTGAAAGAAGAGACAACAGAGACTGACAGTAATCGAGTGCTGAGGTTCAGCAGGCTAATACAGACACACTGCCCTTTACAATACGGCTGGTACTTCTTATATCACTCCTTCCTTGGAGATATGACCACGCCTTACTAGCATATTGTTCTTTCAAGCGTGTGGCCATGTCTCATTAGGATAGTTGGTCAACATCGGATCTTATCCCAAGTGAGAATATACGAATTAGGAATGCTAGCATTTTACCAAGCATGTATAGGACTATGGTTGTCATTTGGTTAGTTTCTGTCTTTCGTGGATTGAGAGAATTTCTCTTTTAACGGGTATTGTATAAGATGCTAGAAGGATGGTGAATAAATTAGATGAAGCAAGTGGAATAGAGATGATGGCTGTGTAGTGTGGCTATCAAAGATGATAGAAATGCTGTAGTGAACATGATGTCTTAAAACTCTATTTATTTTAAGAGTATGCCACCCAGTTCAATTTGTCTCAGGATCAGGCTTTTAAAGAGGGATGTGGTATGTATATATGCACAGGAGATATATTTTCAACTATTTGATAACAAAAGTGTACATCCTCAGCTACTGAGGCAGGAGATCATAAGTAAGCTCTTTAGCTAACTGTGGAGCTTGGGGTGATAGGATAGATAAGTGCACTGAGCAATTAACTCTGGGCTACACAGCTTATTAGAGTTTTGCAGCATTAAATACATGTTAATAAAGTTTTTGCAGTTCTGTAAATATAAGTGCTCCAGAAAAAGAAACTTACATGCGCTCCTTGTAAAATACATTGACTTTTTAAGCTTAGAAAGTAAAATACTTGTAGTTCAATGAAATTACAAGTTCTGCTTTCAATGCTATAGAATTCAGATAGCTCCCAAGTTTTCTGTTCCTGGTGTTCTTGTTTTTTTTAATAAGGAAAGCTACTTAAGTATTGATACAAAATGTGAAATGTCTCCAAATTTATGAACTTTTAAGGAATTTAGATTTTACCTGCAACATTGGTGAAGACACACTGTAGTTATATTACTCATATATCTGTTATTCTTCTTAAAGATACACTTAGCAAATGCCATAAAATATATATACCATGTGATGAGTTATGTTTCATTAGAAACACTAACATTTAGAATTTCTTGAAAGTTAAGCCCTTGATTTCATAATCTTCACTAATGTTAGATTTTAAATTTAGCTTTGCTTTACAAGAAAGCTGTTGCAACTCAACCAAATTAGTATATGCTAAAGTACATGTTGCCTTGTTTTCACGGAATTTAGAATCAGAGAGGTAGCCAGGTTAGTCTGTATTTTCAAAAACAACAAGAAATCCTGTGGCATCTTATAGACTAACAGTTATTTTGGAGCATAAACTTCTATCCAGGGCATACTACACGATACAGCGTATGCAGCCAGGCACTTAGGTACAACCACATTTGCTCCAATCCCTCAGACAGAGACAAACATCTTCAAGACCTTTACCAAACTTTCCTGAAACTACAATACCCACATAAGGAAGTAAAGAAACAGATTGTCAGAGCCAGATGTGTACCCAGAAGCCACCTGCTACAAGACAGGCAGTGTCACTGATTTGAAGGTATAAATTGTCCCCAAATCTGAAATAGTTGTGGTTGAGGACAAAGTCACAAAGCTCCACCACCATTTGTGCCTCAGTCTCATCAGGGATCAGACTACAACACAGGAACTCTAAACGTGTAACCAGTCCCTGCAACAAACCTCACTACCACCTCTGCTCACATATCTACACCTGCGATATGATCACAGGACCAGCATAAACCATACCATCGGGGCTCTTTCACCTGCAAATCTACTAATAAAGTATATGCCATCATGTGCCAGCAATGCCCCACTGCAGTTCACATTGGCCAAACTGGACAGTCTCTGCGTAAAAGAATAAATGGACATAAATCAGACGTCAGGAATGGTAACATACAAAAATCGGTAGGAGAACACTTCAAGCTCCCTGGATGCTAGTAACAGATTTAAAAGTAGCAGTCCCACAACAAAAATATTTCAAAAATAAAATGGAAAGAGAAATTTCTGAGCTGCAATTCATTTGCAAATTTGACTCCCTCAACCAAGGATTGAACAGAGACTGGGAGTGGTTGTCCCATTACAAAAGCAGTTTCTCTGCTCTTGGTGTTCACACCTCCACATTAGCAACTGAAAATGGGCCACATCCCCCCGATGAACTGACTTGTTTTCTCCTCTCTTGATGTTCACAACTCCACATTAACTGCCAACGATGGGCCATTTCCACACGGACTGAATAGATCTTGTCAGCTCTGGCCCTCCCCTTTACTGAGACCCCCTCTTTAAATCGTCCTCTGAAACCACCCCTCCCCGGCCACACACACGCATCTGATGAAGCAGGTCTTTGGCTATGAACGCTTATGCTCCAAAATATCTGTTAGTCTATAAGTTGTCACAGGACTTCTTGTTGTTTTAGAATGTAGAATGTGTTCTTTAGGTCATTCCAGCTAACACATCTTAGTTAAGACAAAGCCTTTGACATATCCCTTGATAATTCCCCCCTCCTCTAGCTCCAGTTCAACTCCCAGCTCTATCTTCAACCCAAGCTCCTCTGCTGAGCTAAGTGTGTAATAATGGGGGTGGAGAGTTGAGGGTGAACAGATTCTGTTACTGGTAAGGCTGGGCCTAACAGGAAAAGTTCAGGCACCCTTTCTGTAGACACAGATATTCCTCCCCAGCAAAGACAGCATGAAAATAATCTACCAGAAATAAGTGGACTGGCCTTTTTGTGCTAAAACAAACACTTCTTCCTTTGTGTACATGTGTGTAACATAACAAAATTTCCAGTTATGTATCTTTGATTGGGAAGATTGAGGGTGGAACTAAGCAGCGTTTCATAATGCTGGACTGAAAACAACAGTTTCTGGGATAGGGACCTGTTGTAAGGAGGAACTAAGGGCTGAAAAGTGAGGAGACTGTCAACTACATAAGTGAAAAGAACTAAATATCACTCTCTAACTTAGTATTTTCAAAGTCATTGAGAACAATTCTGATTAAAACGATTAAAGTTTTATTCAGTTTATTACAATGTTAGTAATCTGGAAAAAGATTTATAGTAATCATTTTCATTTTTCTACTGTTAGGATTACTTTATTACTGTGCCTTTGCCAAAAAAACACATTTTAAGAGCTTGGATTCAAAATTAAATATGACCTCAGTGCTTTAAAACACAATTACAATAACTATCCATTTAATAGCTCCTTACGATTTTTTTTTTTTACTATTGACATGTGGGCAATGTACTTGTGTCAGTTACTAATACATCATTTTATGCTGTACTAGCCAGATAATATAGTCCAGCTGCTGTAGTAAATAAGACTAAAGACAAGGTATGTTGAGGAAGTGTTACATAAACTGCTTCCTAGACTAAATTGCCTCATTCTCTCATATCACATGCTAAACATAGGTAAAGAAAAAAACCTTGCCACTTGATAACAGAGAAATGTATATTATTTATATTGAACAGAACAAACTGATTTTCAAGAAAAGCACTTACGTGGCAAGGTTATTTATTAATGAGATAGCATACAAGTTAATGGAACTGCAACACAGATTCACCTAAAGCCCCATTGAGAGCAACGTCTAGGCACAATGTACATTTAAAAAAAATGTTGCCATACTTGAGAAAATATTTAGTCATCTTTATAAAATGCAAAGGTGTGTAAATGATAATGTTGCACCACCGCCCTGTTATAGGTCCTGATCCAACCCCGTGAAGTTCTGTTAATGTCAGTAGAGCTTTCTATGTGCTTAAGAGGTTGCCTGTGCAAATCCATTTGAAGGATCAGAGCCATAAACTGCCACTTTTGTAGAATCCCAGATTAACCTCCCTGGTGACTTCCACATGCACTATTAAAAGTGAGGTTTATTTCCATAGACTGGTGGAGGAATTCACCTACTCAGAGGAGGTCACATCATGCCATGGCATCAACAATAAGTTGCTAATGACATTGGCCATGAAAGCTGCCATTCCCTATATCTCTAGGTAAAGAAGAAGATACCCGTATGAATTTATTCACAGATCAAAAAGAGCTCATAATTAGAAGTATCAGTACTGGTTCACCATGTTACACTTTTTTCCTGACCTACTTGAAGGATCTAATTCAGTTGTAGTGCAGAACTCCAGCAGAATTTCAGAGTTAAAAAAAATGTATATGACCATCGTGAAGGGGGAAATTTCATTTTAATTGTAAGTACAGGGGAGAAATATGAAGCTTTTAAAGTAGGGAAAAAAATTAATGTAATTTATTATGTAGCTACATTTCACAGCACAGAGTGCTGAACCGTTTGTACAGTTGGGGGTATTGCGCTATTGAACCAAACTGTTTATGATGGAAACTATTTCAAGCCAGCATCCCTCATTCCAGCACATATACGCCAGGTAGATTTTGCAGTTAGAAATGTATATTCTTCCATAGAAGTCAGATGCTGCCAGTGATTCATTTTTTAAAAATATTTTTCAGCTGTCTCTTTTTTCATCTGTATGATACAAGATAAATCTGTTTTGCACCAGGATTTGCCAGATGATCTGGTTTGGGCAAAGTACAAAAAGACATAATCAAAATCTCTACTATGCTATTCCTAGACAATATAGACTCCTTTTTCCGCCTTCAATTCTCATATTACTTCATTTTTTTCCTGTTCATCACAGCCTCAGATTCCCTCTTCAAATACAGGTTGAATCTCTCTAGTCCAGCATCCTTGGGACCTGACCAGTGCCAAATGAGAGAATTTGTCAGACCACAGAGATCACTATTGTCTAGCAGCATTAAGAACACTTCCTCTGTTTACTGGGCTCTTAGAAAACATTTAGGGGTAAATTACAGCTAAATAACACAACATTCAGTGGCTGTAAACAAGCGTTATCAAACCATGGGAAATTTGGCCACACCCATGATAAATGGTTATCCGGCTAACTAAATCCATGCCGGATTATGGATGTTGCTGGAGTAGAGATGTTCAACCTGTACCCGTATGGCTCCCTTATTAGAATGTTTCTGCATCCCAGCAGCTATGGCAGCCTTCTTTTCAACTTTCCATCTGCGTGAGGCTTCTCTCTTAGTTGAACTCCAAAGGGTATGTAATATTTCAGAACTTCAGAGTCATACGATGTGGGGAGGAGGAGATCAGCATTTCTCAAATTTGGGGTCCTGACCCGAAAGTGAGTTACAGACTGTCGCCAGGTTTTTCAGGAGGGTCATGGTATTGCCCAACTCACTCCTGTGCTGCCTTCAGAGCTGGATGGTTAGAGAATGGCTGCTGTTGGCTTGGTGCCCACTTCTGAAGGGCAGTGCCCCACGAGCAACAGTGCAGAACTAAGAATAGCAATACTTCTGTGGTGCCGCTGGTGGAGACTTTCCTTTCAGAACACAAGTTGCTGCTCTCCCTTCCTGGCCACAATTTCCTGCTCTCTAGCTTCCTAGCTCTAAAGGTAGTGCCACCTCCAGCAGCAGCACAGAAGTCACTTCCCAGCGAATCCCTCTGGCTGACTGAAAGAGTTCGGTGCTGTCAAAGAGCACCCTGAATGTTGACTGGGGTGTGCTTGTTCACATGCTGGTTAGTATGCTCGAATTCCCCTCACTTCTGTAGCTGCAATGGAACCGTTTAAAGTGCAGTAAACAACTCACCTACAATAACCTTGCAACCTCTCCCCACAACTCTTCTTGGGTCGGGACCCTGGCAGTTACAAAACAGTGAAATGTCAATTTAAAAAGCTTGAAATCCTGACAATTATTATTTTTTTAAAATTCTCTGATTGTGAAATTAACCAAAATGAACTGTGTATTTATAAGGGTCCTGCTGATGAGCCCTGCAGATTCCTGAGGGTAGGGATCTACAGGCAGGAGTCAGAGTTATCCTTACCCATACACTTACTATGCAGCTATGTACAACACCCCAAAATTTGGGGCACTGCTGGGTCTTGATGTCCACATACCTGCCTCTTCCTATCCATAGTCTGTGTGTCTGCTTTCTCTGGAGAGGATCTGGTTAACTCAACAGTGAAAAGGCCAGCCATATTGGACCAGGGAACGAGCCATTCAAGCTGTAATTTAACGGAAGCTGGAACCCCCAGATATGCACAGTTTCTGAATTTATAGTGTTAGTCTACAGGACCTTGGTTTAAAATTTGCATTACAAATATTTCATTAGTGTGTTGCTAAAGATTACAAAATTACATCTCTAAAAAATGGTTATCCTCCCACTCCGTGATCTGCTGTTGGACATAAGGGTGCCAATTTAATAGTACCGTATAGGGCCCCATAAATCCTAAGGATGTCCTTGGCAAGATTGATAAGGGACTTAGTGCATGGGCTGGAAAATGGTGAGTAGGGATGGAGATGAGAACATGACTCATGATGAGGTATCTACTTAAACACCTAGTTTTTTGGAGGCCCCCTTTTGGCATTTGAGTTTACAGAATGTTACGTCAATGCTAATTAGCTGCGGGGGGAATGGTTGCAGGGATGATCACCTAGAGGAGCCTGTGGAGGCACCTATTTAGCAATTACAATTTTGGTAGGGTTATGGGGGTGGGGCAGTGCACCTTCTGCGTGCTACCATGAGTCAGCTATGATTAACTCTAAAGGTTTTTAAAATATCACCTTTATTGGTTTTGTCAGCATACCCTACTCCTTTTCAATACGCTGATGGGAGCCTGCTTATCAACTTGAGGAAAAGTGGAACTTTATTTTTTCAGTTTAAATTAGATGTAAATAACAGATACAGTATACTTAGGTGATCTGTTGGCCCAGTGTGCCGCCATGCAGGGAATTGAAGTTGAGGATCCCAGACGTCATACGCTGGAAGCACTGAAAGCAGCGTGCTTCACAGTCTTCTGTCACTCCCCAGCGAATCCCTCTGGCTGACTGAAAGAGTTCACTGCTTTCAAAGAGCTTCCTGAATGAAGACTGCGGTGTGCTTGCTCGCATGCTGGTTTGTATGCTCAAATCCCCCTCATGTGTAGCTGCAATGGAGTCATTTACAAGTGCAGTAAACAATTTTGCACATGAAGTAGTGAAGGTACAGTTACATGGACCCTGGGGAAAATACACAGGCCCACAGATTTGCAGTGTATTTAAGGTCTACAGATGAATGCTTTGCAGCGTGTTATTCCTGTCTATAATAAATTACAATTTTCATCAGCACATGAGGTGGGAACTCACTCTGCCCCTCCGCCCCATTCAGCTGGGAGCTTGCTCAAAGCCATACTGCCTGTGGATTAACAAAAGACCAGATAATGCTGCCAACCACCACCTAAAGGATAAAGCTCTGCATCTGAATTTATTAATGAAACTGTCGTAAGTTGAACTATTAGTGACTTTTAAAAGTATCACCTGCACTTGGACTGTACATAGAGGTAACATTTTGGAAATGTTGCTGACCTCTGGTCTAGCCGCTATTCACATGAACTTGAAACTTAGATAAAGTCTTAATCCTGTTAGAATCTTCAAGCGATTTAAAATGAAAAATGAATATTTGGTTTCCTGGCTGATTTGTTGTTTCTTTGATCAGAACTGCAGCACTCCATAGGACCCATGGGCAAGTTTGATTTCAAATAAATTAGGGAGAAACTTGGAACAATGGAGCTTTACTTAATGAGAGATTGGCATTCGTATAACTGAGTCATCTTTTGCCACGCAACTAGATGTCTGTCTGATACACAGTGAAAAGCTGCAGAAATCTAAAATGAGCAGAAATTGCAGAAAAGGAGTGGTACCTTTGTATGAAGAAAGCTATTGCAAAACTGTGGGGGTTTTTTTAATTTAAATGTGGGGTTTCATTGCCTGAGGTTAGATACTAAGAAGTAGATCCAATTCATAGTGCTGGGCTCGCTGGTATGCAGTAAACCCTTGAGTTACGTGAGGGTGCCATTCCACTCACCCTTGTGTAGGCTGAATTTCACTTAAAGTGGGAGTTCACCTTTTTGCCTGGTGGAACACACATTCTGCAGCCAGGGAAGCAGAAGAAAGGTAAGTCCTGGGGTGGGGGGGCAGTTGGGGAGGGTTAAGCTTGGTGGGGGTTGGGGCCGTGGGAAGCAGGGGTTGGCGCTAAGCCTGGGGTGGATTTGGGCTGTAGGGAGGGAAGGGGTGGAGTTGAGCCAGAGCTGTGCGCAGGGGTGGTTAGCTGGAGCCCTGCTCGAGTGGTGAGCTGGTGTGTGGAGGATTTGAACTGGAGCACGGGGTGGGGAGGGGGGATTGAACTGGCGCAGGGGATCTTGAACCAGAGCCGTGTGCATGGGGTTTAAACCAAGGTGGGAGGATGGAACCAGGGCTGCATGCGAGGGGTTTGAACCAGCGTGGGGGGTAGGGTTTGAACTGGAGCTGAAGGATGGAACCAGAGCCATGCGCAAGGGGTTTGAACCCAGGCAGGGGGAGTTGAGCAGGCGCCATGTGTGAGGGGTGGTGAGATAGAGCCAGAAGTGGGGGAAGAGCAGGAGCTATGCATGGGTGGTGAGCAGAGCTGGTGGGGGGCTGAGCCAGGGCTGTGCGGAACTGAGGGCGTTGAGTCAGGGCTGGGGGAGAAGCGAATTAAGTATAACAGGAAATTGCTCATTTCCAGGGTTTACTCTAGGAATTGGGGGTCAGCTGCGTAAGAGCAGGATCATGTACTCTGGGTTCATGTACTCTGAGACCTTATCATACTCCCCTACCTAGAAGGGGGCTAAAAGAATTGCAGATTTGATGCTCTTAACAAGCAAGGCAAAAGCTGAACCTTGTTTTTGTTTTTCAAAGTCAGAACCTGCTAGGCAATAAACATGTAGTGTTTATTGGGCTCAGCTGAATATTTGTGGCTAGGAGGAGATATGATTTAGTGGTGTGAGCACAAGAATGGGAGATGAGCTCTTCCATCCTAATCTTACCTTTAATACAGGCTACTTTTGTGTTCCTGATCAAGTCACATGGGACAAAATTTTCATAATTTGACACCAAAAGCTGGGCTTTAAAATCTATATTTAGACATCTTCATAAGGGTTAGAATATTCAACAGTACAGTGAACTCTTTCATACCTAACAGCTCTAGGACCAGGAGGTTGCTGGATATTCAAATATTCTGGATAACAGTGAAGTATACCTAGCAATGCATAACACTAAAGAAAAACAAGATTAAATTAAGAAACAAACAAAAATGTATTCAGAGTATTTTATTTACCAACAGTGGTAGTATTGGACCCTGTAAACTTACACTGTACTTGCCATATTTATTTGTATTTACTTTCACTATACTGTACCTATGGAAAATGTAAATAAAATTTACTAATGGTTAAAATGCCAGTTATTTGAGTGTTCCAAATAATAGAATCTGGATATGAAAGAGTTTACTGTGCTGAGCATCAGCAATTCCCACCAACTTCTGTGTTTTATAGTAGTTCACCGTTTCCAAAAAAATTATGTAATGGAGTTAGAAGCCTGACTTTAGGCTCCTAGGTTTGTAGATAGTATCAGAGGTTCAAAAGTGGCCTGTTATTTGGAGTGTCTTAATTTTAGCTGGTTTTCCTGAGCTGAGCACCTGCAAGTGGTGTTGACTTTACTTGAAGTTCTGGTTATGTATCACCTTTGGAAATAAGGTCCTAAAGTTAATCAAAGTAGACACCCAATATTATAAGTCATCTTGGATCAATCACACCCTCAAATCTCTGCCAGTTTTCTCATCTGGCAATGAGGATTTATAATACTTAGCTTTTAAGAGTGTTCAGAAAATTATATTTTAAATATTCATATTTTAAAAGTTTGGAGATTATAGAAGTAGTAGCTAAATTCCACATAATACTTTTATGGATAATTGTCATACAATCTGAATACAGTAATGAGAGAAATAACAATATTAGCTCTAATGAAGTTTCCAGTCACACTACTTAGAACTTGGCCAAACTCTAGATATGATTCATTCGTGTTCCTTCTGCATGAAAAGATTTCAGTGTTGCACGTTGGTGGAAGGAAGGGTGATTACCCTGTAGGTGGTGGACCCAGTTGGTAGTTATATGGTGCTGGTGCAAAATTTAAATGTTGAAGGAGATGACCTAAAATAGAAAATCTAAGAAAATTAATAAAATAATGTGCACATACTGAAGATATCCCACTGCTAGTATTTATGCAGCTAATTGTCTACAATAAAACTGTCCTTGTTAGCATGATGGGAGCCTTTTTAATATAAGGACAAATGGTACTGAAACAGCTTCTTTGAAATTCTAAAATTAGGACTTTTGACTATGGTTACCGGTGTAATTGGTAGCACCATCTACAATTAAGGTTTCCCAACACTTCCCATGAGAAGATCCTGTTTTCAGTTTCTTATAATTTTGCCCAACTATAACGGTTTGGGGCTAATTATTTTTTCTGTGCTGGATGCCTTCCTCTAACCCACTTTTGGAAAGCTTTAGTTAAAATAGTTTGCCTTTTTCTCAAAATGAGATTAGGGGAAATATGTATTGGCCAAGTTAAGAAAATTTCTTACACGTGTCTTGCACTATGCTTTGGAACAGGCACTTGCAATTTTGCAGGTTGTCACCATGGTGTCAGAAAAGCATCTTTTGCTGCACTTGTGAAAAGAACGGTCCAAATTTGGCCAAATTATAAGACTTCGAAAAACTTGGTTAGAGATTGGCAGCCAAATTTTTGAAGATTCTCTCTATATTGGGCATGCTGTAACTTGGGGGGCAGGCACTGAGAAGGACTTTCTCCCTAGTTGCTGCTCTCAGTTGTTGCAGGGCACTTTGATACCATTTATCTTGCCTGTGCTGTCAATACCATCTCACCTGGAAGAGGTGACTCATTTGCGGAGGAAATGAGATTGACTGACTGTGTGGGGTACGGCATAGAGAGAGTAGGAGAGGGCAAGAAAGCAGGAGGGAAGAGGAGGACTGGGAACTTGTTGGGGATAGAGAACAGCAAGGATTGTCTGGACAAGAAAAGTGAGACTGGTAGGAGCCAGGTATGGCATACGGGGATGAGACAGTCATAGGGTGAACCTACACTTACTGGCTGATCGACTGCGGTGTGATTGATCTTCCGAAGTTCAATTTTGCTGCATGTGTTAAGACAGGGCAAAATTGATCTCTGTGGGCTCAGCCGTCAACCCGGGTAGTCCACACTGTTGTGTGGAATAAGGGACATCGACACAAGCCGGAAGAGCCCCAGTCTACACCAGGTAAGAAAGTCAATTCTGATATGTTGGTTCTAGATGTGCTAATGGTGTAGCTAGGATTGCATATGGAAAATTGACTTCCAACCCTGACGCTCATGCACGCACAATCACACATTATGTTTGTTATTTTATTTTTCTTGAACCAATAAATTGTCTTCAAAAAATTTAAAAAAATCCACTCTCCATCAATTGTTTTATTTCTTGTACTGGCCTACAATACAGTATCTCAGGGCAGAATCTTGTTTGAAATCTGTCTCTCTCTGTATAGGATTCCAGTCAAATTGGCACAGAGTAACTGGTAGCATTTAATGACCTTCTGCGCTATCACTTGAGTCTTTAGAGCATGAAAATTGATTTTCCTTATCATGACATGTGAAGACAGAGGTCTAATTCTCCTCATATCTCTAACATGTACACTATGGCACACACCAACAGCACAAGTTATCTAGGCAACTGCTTTCTTTAACAGAAGTGGCAGGATCTGTGGGTGCCCAGAAGCTGGTCTTTTAAATAACTCATTCTCATGTAGGTGGCTGCCTTTTATGCCCTGGTCCTGCAAACACATGTCTAATCTTAACCATATAAATAGTCCCACTGAAGTTAGTAACACCACTCATGTTAAAGTTAAGCATATTTATGTTTGCAGGATCAGGGGCATCATTGCAGAAGACCAGTAAAGACTAGTTGGTGTGAATACTGAAGTATTTTCTTTGTGCAGCCTAAAAATGGAAACTTTCAGGTATTTGAAATCCCTTTTCAAATATATGGTGTCCAAAATCCTGATTTAGGCTGACTCAAATTTGCTTATTTGGGGTTACTCACATGAAGGAGAGATGGTATTAATGAATTCAAAGGTTCCAACCACAAAGATGAATACCAACCACCACCCCCAAAACCAAAAAAAAAAAAAAAAAGAATTTGCAGTATGTCACAAAATGACTTTTACAACGTTTAATTTTTTATAAGATACTCTTCAGTAAATGTTCAAATCTCATTCTCAACAAAGTCTTTAAAAGAAATCTAATAGATGTACTTCAGCAGTAATTTCAAGTCTTAGGTGGTGCTTCTATTTATTTCAACATATTTCCTTGTCTTAATCTTTTATTGCTAATGTGCAGACATTTCATTTATTAAGAAGCTAAATTAAACTACATAAGAAGAATGTGCCTCATACGGGTTTTAAACTTTAAAAAGCTGCTTTGTTCATTGATTCAGTTGTGGAAAACAAACACAACATAGACATAAGGCTATTTGAACTCTTTATTTGCCACATTTACAATATTAATAACACTGTTTCTAGAAGTTGTCACATCATGTAAAAGATCTTCATTCCAGACTGTCTTTTGGGGCCAAATTGAGACTGGATGCATGCATTTAATAAATTGTAGTCTCAAGTAGTCATTTTTGTAAATAATTAGCTTCCGTGAAAGAATAAGTTAGCATATTGTATGCATCTAATGCTGCAAATGTACACACAGCAAACTTTCCTATTAATCAACAGTCAAGCACTGTAAGTTGGGTCTCATACATAATGAATTGTGCTTAAATCTCATGGGTTTCATTGATAGAAAAATAAGAGAAAACACAAGTGTAGTAAGCTTCTGAATAAAATTTAACTAGATTGCTCTGCATCCTGTAATTGTTTTGGAATCATTAGGGACTAGATAATTCATCTGCAGTTTTGGGGTGTTTTTGTATTCATCTATCAAAGAAAGATTTTTACATAATGTTAAAACATTGATTAAATACATTTTTAAAATTTTCCCATTGAAGCTTGACAATCTACATCCTAGCTAAATATATATGTTTTGATTTTATATGTCTTTCTTTAAGGAAACCTCATTGGCTGAGTGAACCTTTGAAGTCTTGTTTCTATGTTGATTTCATGTGTTATTACTGATGCATATATGTGAAAAATGTCATGCCATCAATTTCTGTAAGCAAAAACCATTTTGATGCCTAGGCTTTGAAGCCTGCACTCAATACCTGATGTAAATAAACATTAAAATATTGAGACAGCGTATTTACACTTTAGCCTTGATCTTGCAGACAGGACTAGCCCTTATTCACAGGGCAAATCCCATTGACTTCAATGGGTCACCTCCCATAGCTAGGTATTACTCATGTGAGCAAGGATTTGATTTTTTCCACAGTTTGCTAAATGAAACAGCAAAATGACATGGAAATAAAAATCATGATCTTTTAAATGATAACTTTTTCTTAATTAACATAGTCCCATGTATTTTGCAGCAAGACAACTATGAATTCTGTAAGAAAGTCAAAAATTGTCATGGGTAAAATAAATGATAATTAGAGCTGATTAGGAACGTTTTGGCAGAGCACAGGAACCTATTCATTTCAAGAAAACTTTTGTCTGGAAAGCTGTCAGGGGTCCTAGATAGAATTTCTGGTCAAAGTTTGAGAGTGTGCCTGCACATCTCTCTCTCCATAGGATGTAGGACCTAGGTTCAAGCTCCTGCTGTGCCCTAGCTACCAAGTTGGAGAACCAGTCTCTCTTTCTCTGGCCAAATGAATATTTAATAGTTTTACAAAGTGGAACACCTTCAACAAGAAAGACTCACACCAGTGGTTGTTGCACTGCCTGCAATATGGAGGTTCAGGCTCTGACTCTGACTTAGGTGGAGCAGACACTTTACTTGGGTCTCCCACTTCCCAAGTAACTCCCAACCCTTCAGGCACTTGACTGTGCTGGGGTGTGTTGCTATTGCACTTTCTGGTGCTTGAACCACAAGTTCCTCTCTGACCACAGTAAGTGAAGAAATTCATTTAGGGTTGCTAAACTATCTGCCTGGTCTTACTGGTGTAGATAAGTTGGTTGATACCTAAGGGATTGTTGGAACATGCTTCATTCCTCAAGACAGCTATTATCTATTAAAGCTTTGCTAGTGTCTTCATGTGTCTGAGAGGATATTTGCTGAAACTAACAGTGATCAGAAAGAGCCATGCAGTACTGTTGGGTCCACTATCTACAAAAGTATTTGTGATAGCCATGATCTGTTTCTTTGTGGAAAATCCTTCATGAGTCTTACGTCTCAGGGTCACTTAGGCTTTCTCATCTTGTCCAAGTTATCTGAAAACTGTGTTGGCTACTTGACTGTTCAAAGACATTCTCAACTCTTTCCTCTCCATCCTCTTCCTAGAATTCCTCTCTCGGTCCTCCAGAAAATATTTGTCTTTCTACCTGTGTGCTAATTTCGCTAAGGTCTTTTCCATAAGTTTGGTGTTAAAAGGCCCTTAAGGTTTTATCTCCAGTAAACTGAAGCCCTTATAAAGTCTGTCCATGTTTTTATTTTTGTTTGACATTAAGTAGGTTCTGTAGTCTCTAATAGGGCCCTGTCTAAATTGCTATCAGATTGCATAACACATTCTTGCAGCCTAGCAAGACTACAAGGTCATGTCAAAGCCTATTCTTTATAGTGCTTGTCTGCTGCAGCAACAGGCCTCTGGTCTTTTTCCCTTAACAAGGAGATTAGCATGGCAGCCACATGGAGTTCTTTATGTATGTTCCCCAAACACTTGTCTACGTTGGGCCTCAATTTCATGTTAGGACACAATGTTAGAAAACTTCTGTTTGGGCTGGAAGTCCTAAAACACCTCAGTGTATTTATTGTGTGTTGTGCATGTTTCTATTGCCTTTCTCTCATTTATTTTGGATCTAATTTTATTCTGGTCTTCAAACAAACAAAAAAGCTTCTATTGTTTGTTATAGACTTTTTGCCCCTAATTTTGAAAAGAAAATAAGTTTGCTAGTGTTACTGTGCAAGATACCTTAAATGCGTCTACACTACACTCTCTCAGTTAAATCATCCCTAGCAGATATTCATTAACCATTGTTGCTCAGAAAGATGATTTGGAGAATTGATGAAACTTCTGAATGCACCAGATTGTACAAAATACGCATGGGAAAGAAACTGCCATTTTCTGTACAGTGTTATTGTTTTCTCTTGCTCATGCACACTCTCATTCACATACAGAAGCAACTCCTACATAGACTTCAAATTAGTTTTCTTCAGTATACTTCTTTGCACCCGTAGAACAAGGAATAAAGCAGCAAAGAGAAATCTTGGAATTTCCACAAGAAACAGTGGCCTGTCTGGCAGCAGATTCCCCCTGCTCTGTCCTGGACTGTAAGAAACTATCATGCTGAGGGCACAGAAGAGAAAATTTTGTGCAAGGTCCCGCCCGTCTGCAGCAGTGGACACATTCTTAAGGCCATTTTCTTAACATTAAGAGCATAGTAAACCTCAGAGTTCTTGTTGTTGGAATCAAAGTACATTTAATACAAAAAATTGTTAATCCAGAACAGGGAAAGTTAATGGTGAAATGAATACATTCAAGGAATTATAGTTTAGGTACTGAAATGTACGAAGTGACATGCCTGAATGTTTGCAGACCCTTACATTTGCTACATCCCTAGGGATAGTAGGATGTCTCAGACCAATGTATGATCTCACATGCCATATGTGCAACAGTATCAAAATACAGCAAGATTAGTTCATAATGGAGTGGCAGCCTTAATTCAGAGACAACTTACTTTAATCATATCTTCAAAGTGAGCAAAAAAAAAAACCCAAGAATGCACTCTTCCTTTGCATTTTATTGATTTTTCAGGTCTTTATCCTTATTTTCCAAAGGGATTCTTTTATGTTTACTCCCTTGATATAATAAATATGCAGTTATCTGAGTCTATACCTACAATCATTAACTAAATGCACACTTATGGCATACGGAGGAAAAATTGCCATTTTTATTCTTGTTCTTCTGTTTCAGCAACTTGAAATAGAAAAGAATCCCCATTCGCTCCCAGATCTCTTTTTTCAGGCTAACCACTAGAGGCTGAGGTCATTACCAAGTGATAAAGTCTTGAACATGCCTGTATATATATAAGGGAAATTAGCATTGTGTACTAACAGTGCCTATTATATTTAACAATTGTATGTACCTGCTGTGTAACATTCTTAGAATAAATTGGTTTGTGTTTACAAGTATTCTACATCCTAAGGAAATTGCTATCTGGGTCATTAGAACATAAGAACAGCCCTACTGGGTCAGACCAAAGGTCCATCTAGACCAGAATCCTGTATTTAGACATTGGCCAATGCCAGATGTCCCAGAGGAAATGAACAGAACAGGTAACCATCAAGTGATTCATCCACTGTGATCCATTCCCAGCCCTGACAAAGAGAGAACAGGGATGCCATCCCTGGCCATTTTGGCTAATAGCCACTGATGGACCTATCCTCCATGAATTTATCTAGTTCTTTTTTAAACCTAGTGAAGTCTTGGCCTTCACAACATCCTCTGTCAGGGAGCTCCACTAGTTGACTGTGTGTTGTGTGAAGAAATACTTCGTGTTTGTTTTTACCCTGCTGCCTATTAATTTTATTTGATGACTCATAGTTCTTGAGTTATATTGTGGCATATTATCTTTTTATTTTTCATGACAACTCAAGGTTCCTCTTAGAATGTTTCAGTTCAGTTTTATTAAACTAAAAGACAAAAGAGAAGTCACTTTAAATAAAAGCCATACCAATTTAGAACATGGTTAATCACAGCAGCATTATGTCCCTAAACATAGTAATAGTCCTTCTCTGCTTCTCTGTGCACATACTAAAATCTACTATTTCCTCAATGAGGCTACTGAAGCCAACTTGCTGTTTACAGCTGTGTCTACACATGCCCCCTCCTTTTGGAGGTGGCATATTAATGAGTCAGTTCAGAAGATGTGAATGAGGCGTTGACATGAATATGCAGTGCCTCATTAGCATAATGGTGGCCATGTGTTATTTGAAAGTGCCGCTTTCAGAACACATGCCGTCCATGTAGACAGGGACCTTTCAAAAGGACCCCCTGACTTTAAAAGCCTCTTCTTCCTATTTGGGTTTAGGAAGAAAGGGCTTTCAAAGTCAGGAGGGTGCTGTCAAAAGGCCCCCGTCTACACAGGCGGCATGCATTCCAAAAGCGGCACTTTTGAATTGTGTGCAGCTACTATTATGCTAATGAGGTACTGTATATTCATATCAGTGCCTCATTCACATCTTCCAAAGTGCCTCATTAGCATGCCCCCTCCAAGAGGAGGGGGCATGTATCAACACAGCTTACATGTTTGTGTTTAAAATATTTCTAAGCTTGCTGATAGGTGCATAGGTCTTGGAAGAAGCCTTCCTAAACTGAAACAGATGGTTTTTATATTTTTCTTCTGTTAAAAAGCACTCTGTTCCTTTCTGTGGTTTCATGTAAAAATATACCATTCCAAGGAGAATCTAAAATGGGAAAACAGCAAATGGGGTAAGACACTAGAACAGCAATTCTCAAACTGTGACCCCATAGTCGGTCACATCCCCGTTTTATGGGGTTCCAAGGGTTGGCTTAGACTTGTTAGGGCCCAGGACCGAAGCCCCATTGCCCAGAGGCAGGGTGGTAGGGCTCAGGTTACAGGCCTTCTACCAGGGATTGAAGCCCTTGACATTCCTCATTCTCCCCACTAACACCTCCATTTGGGGTGGTAGGGATCGGGTGAGTTGAGGCCTCCAGCGTCTGTCTCCCTCTTGAGGTTGTGTAATAATTTTTGTTGTCAGAATGGAATGTGATTCAATGAAATTTGAGAACCCCTGCTCTAGAGTGAACTAAATCAGTAGTGAATTCCCCCAGCCAGTGGCTGAACTTCCACTCATACCACAACTGAGATGCAAACTGGGATGTTTGGTCTGTAAGTAACTGCAAACTTCAAGGAATCCAAAAAAGAGCCTTCTCCTTGCCAAACCGGTGAGAACAGCGCTAAGCTTGCCTCAGCTGGAAGTTGCTCTTTGAATGTTGTTTGTAGCAGCTCAGTTGGCAATTAGCACTGTGGAGATTTTTGCTGTTTGGACTAAGGCACTATGCACACACTAATGGAGAGGTGAGCAGCAAGTTTCCAGGTTTTAATATAACAAGCGAGGCATAATTATTTGGATGCTCTGCTCACTTGGGAAAATCCAGAGGTGATTTGTTCAAGAAGCCTCATGCTGCTGAGCTTGATAATGATTGGGGTTTCTGGACTCTGCTGTAGGAAAGTTTTTGAAGCCCCTGTGTTATAGGCGTCACTGCTGTGGATACTGTCACACCACAGTTATGTTAATAAGAGGGAGAACAATGCTGTGTAATACAAGACCTTAAAAAGAACATGACTTATTTTTAAAAAGACATTTTTGTTACCCATACAAAAATAGATTGTTTTAGGCTATGTCAACTGTGTTAAATGTCAAGTCATAAATCCTAGTTTTAGGATCAGAGTCCATTTCATTGCATTTCATTCATGAATAGTTATTTAATATCAAGAGAGAGTTAAAAAGGAGATCTAAACTAGAAATGTTCAGGGTAAAGCAGAGGTGGAGATCTTTAGTACCAGCATAAAAAATCAATTTAAGATAAATTTTACTACTATAAAAATTCTGCAAATGTCCTCTTCAGAGTGGGAAAGGCTAAGAAATACGGGTCACATTTTAATTCAGTTGGCAGACTAGAAATATAGCAAGAAATGGAACTTGTATCCTCCAGGGATGCTGGACAGCACCTAATTCCATTCACTAACCTAAGCGAGTGTAAGGGTTTACATCCCCAATAAGAGCACTAGCAACACAGGAAAATGCAGAACTCCCCTTTCCCCTGCCCCACCCCACAACCCAAAATGCATTTTAAAGGAATGCTTTTCATTATACTAGCAAGGTTGCAAATGTGTGGCTTTTTCTTTTGAGAGAAGGCAATGAAATCCTTTAATAGAAAGGCAAAACAGTATATTTCAGTGAAAAAATATGAGCACATATGCCACACTTGGACACAAGAATACTGTTCTGAAATGCTTATAAAATGTTTATGCATTACTTTCATCAAGCAAACGTACACATAGACCTTTCCAATTAAACTGAGGGTTATTGCTTGTTGAGAAAGCTGTGAAACTCACTGAAATAACTGTTCTTTAGTTTCTTGTCTTTCTTGGATGAATATGCTTATTTTATTTTCATGTGTAAAAATAAAAGTTAAGGTTTGTTATGTCGCAGTTCAGGACTCAAGCTGCCCATAGGTATAGCATAAAAACCGTGATTACTTTGGCTGTAATTTTGTTTGCTGTTGGCTCCTTGCCCCTGGTGGTTGGATAACCACGGATTAAGGCCCTTTCTCTAGGGGACAGTGAGAGAAGGACCATTAATATGGAGGTTCCCCATCTTTTTTTTTTTTGTTCATTTCTGAAGGTTACCTGCAAAAATTTAGTGTAAGAATGAGATGGGCATTTGCCTCCTAAAATTGAATAACAGGACAAGACATTTAGGGTAAATTACAGCTAAATAACAGCACAGAATGCTGAGAGCCAGGACTGATGGCTGGAAACAAACTTTATGGGACCATGGGAAACTTCACAACATCCATGATAAGTGAAACAAAGCAGCAAAAATGTAGCACTTTGAGGACTAACAAAAGTCATCCAGCTAACTAAAATCATGCTGGATTTTGGATATATGTAAATGAGAGAGTTCCAGATTAGAGAGGTTTAACCTGTACAAGCATAATATAAGCTGGTGCTGGGCCCAGGGATCTTGTCATCTCAGGCTCTAAGGCTGTGTCTACATTACGGTGATCTTTTGAAAGAAGATGTTTTGAAAGAAGTGATCTTTTGAAAGAAGATCAAAGAAAGGGCCCCCAGAATCTCTATGCACATTTTTTTCTGAAAGAATCTTTCCAAAAAAGATGCTCTTCCTCATTTGTGTGAAGAAGAGATCCTCCAGAAGATGTGCTGCATTCTTTTTAAAGGAATTTGAAAGAGCACATTTTGTGTGTATATGTTCTTCTTCTTTTTTTGGAAGAGGGTCTGATTTTCTGAAAGGACGTGCTAGTGTAGACGTGGCCCAAGACAGCATGTGAACACGTTTGCATGTGAATAACCCTATGTAAATAGTTCTACTGAATTAGACTCTTCGACCAATGTTACTAAACCCCAAAAGAAATGTGAAAAGTGTACAGAACTTTTACAAAACATTACAACAAAACCCTCAAATTATAATCTAGTGATAAAAATAGGGAGCAGGGCAACAAGTCTGCATTTCATATAAAGGCTTCTGGCAGCTAGATGCATGGATGCATCTTCTTGTTTCTTCTGATATTTCTCTTTTAATTTTTAATATGCCAAATAATCAATTTTGCATTTTAATGCTTTTAACAGATTGCTTAATCATCTGTTGCATGCTGTCTGTCTCCCTGGTATTTTAACTTTCCTACCTTTGTTTCTCATTCTGCTGTATTATTTTCTTGCTAATCAGCAGTGTGCCCTTCGGTGCTTAACAATTAGTTAGAAAATGACTTGGCGTTGGGGAGAATTGCAAGGCCATTTGATCATGCACAATTCAAACAGATGAGGGTTTCACTTCTGAGAATAATCTCTAAAACAGCTTCTAACTGTACATCATTTATCCTATCCAGAGGCAGAGACAAGAGTAGGTGTCTGATTAGATTGATATCCTGTTGTTTTCAGTTTCATATGCATTTGTGGATCAAGCATTTGAGGTGGTTAGGTCGTGTTGTAAAGGTGCCTTGTGGCAAAAACAGGCTTGGAGTCTTTTATATCATTACGGAAACATCATTCATTTTTTTCATTTGCTTAGGCTTCCTATTAAAGAAAAAATATTTTGTTAAGTGTCTGATACTTGGCATGCTTGGAAATTGTCTAGGATTTAATCTACCACCCCCATTTGAGTGACTGAAAGGACCAATTAACTTTCTTAATTTCCCTCAGTCCTGTTGTAACTTTACTTCGGCGGAACCCCCAAACACACACTTTTACCTGGTTTACACCTAATTCCACCCTCAGGCAAGATCCAGCCCAGTGACTAGATCTGGTTTGCCAAGCCTTTTAATCTAGCATGTGGCTGGCCCCTGAGGCTGTGGAGGTGGGGAGTCCTCACAGTGCTGCCCCACCCCCAGCAAAATTTCTCAGCTCTTATTGGCTGGTTTCACACACTGCTTCTGCCCCCAGCAAAGTCTGTGACCTCCCATTTACAGCCAATAGGGGCAGAGAAGTTTTACTAGAGGCAAGGGCAGTTCAGCACAATTTCTCAGTTCCCGTTGGCTGGTTTCCAGCCTGGAGGATCTGAGAGATTTTTCTGGGGCTGGGAGCAGTGTGTGAAATCAACCAGTGGGAACTGAGAAATTTTGCTGGGGGTGGAGGCAGTGAAACACAATTTGTCAGCTCCCATTGTCTTGTTTCCAGTCATTAGGAGGCGAGAAATTTTGCTGGAGGCAGGAACAGCTCTCAAAGTCCCTCTTCCCCAGTGCAGAGAGGTATATTGAACAGCCAGTGGGCTGAGATTGCTGACAGTCATGGAAGCCTGCCTGAGAGTGCTGCTGCTGGCTGGGAGCTGCATAGTAAGCACCTCGTGGCCAGAGCCTGCCTCTGATACCACATGCCAACTCCCTCCCACATCTTGCACCTACTGCTCCCCTCTTCCTAACATAAGAACATAAGAATGGCCATACTGGGTCAGACCAAAGGTCCATCCAGCCCAGCATCCCATCTGCCGACGGTGGCCAATGCCAGGTGCCCCAGAGAAGGAGAACAGAAGACAATGATCAAGTGAGTTATCTCCTGCCATCCATCTCCTGCCCTTGTTCTGAAGGCTAGGGCACCATACTTTATCCCTGGCTAATAGCCATTTATGGACCTAACCTGCAAAAATTTATCAAGCTCTTTTTTAAACCCTAATAGAGTCCTGGCCTTCACAGCCTCCTCGGGCAAGGAGTTCCACAGGTTGACTGTGCGCTGTGTGAAGAAAAATTTCCTTTTATTAGTTTTGAACCTACTACCCATCAATTTCATTTGGTGTCCCCTAGTTCTTGTATTATGGGAAAAGGTAAATAATTTTTCTATATTCACTTTCTCCACACCATTCATGATTTTATATACCTCTATCATATCGCCCCTCAATCGCCTCTTTTCCAAACTGAAAAGTCCCAGTTTCTCTAGCCTCTCCCCATATGGGACCCGTTCCAAGCCCCTAATCATCTTAGTCGCCCTTTTCTGAACCTTTTCTAATGCCAATATATCTTTTTTGAGGTGAGGAGACCACATCTGCACGCAGTACTCAAGATGTGGGCGTACCATAGTTTTATATAGGGGAAGTATGATATCTTTTGTCTTATTATCGATCCCTTTTTTAATAATTCCTAACATCCTATTTGCCTTACTAACTGCCGCTGCACACTGCGTGGATGTCTTCAGAGAACTATCCACTATAACTCCAAGATCCCTTTCCTGATCTGTCGTAGCTAAATTTGACCCCATCATGTAGTACGTGTAATTTGGGTTATTTTTTCCAACATGCATTACCTTACACTTACCCACATTAAATTTCATTTGCCATTTTGCTGCCCAATCACTCAGTTTGCTGAGATCTTTTTGTAGTTCTTCACAATCCCTTTTGGTTTTGACTGTCCTGAACAACTTGGTGTCATCTGCAAACTTTGCCACCTCACTGCTTACCTCATTTTCTAGATCATTGATGAACAAGTTGAACAGGATCGGTCCCAGGACTGACCCCTGGGGAACACCACTAGTTACCCTCTTCCATTGTGAAAATTTACCATTTATTCCCACCCTTTGTTTTCTGTCTTTTAACCAAGTCCTGATCCATGAAAGGATCTTTCCTCCTATCCCATGACCACCTAATTTACATAAAAGCCTTTGGTGTGGGACCGTGTCAAAGGCTTTCTGGAAATCTAGGTATATTATGTCCACTGGGTGCCCCTTGTCCGCATGTTTATTAACCCCTTCAAAGAATTTTAATAGATTAGTTAGACACGACTTCCCTCTGCAGAAACCATGCTGACTTTTGCCCAACAATTTGTGCTCTTCTACGTGCCTTGCAATTTTATTCTTTACTAGTGTTTCTACTAATTTGCCTGGTACTGATGTTAAACTTATCGGTCTATAATTGCCAGGGTCTCCTCTAGAGCCTTTTTTAAATATTGGCGTTATATTGGCTGTCTTCCAGTCATTTGGTACCAAAGTGGATTTAAAGGATAGGTTACAAACCACTGTTAATAACTCCGCAATTTCACATTTGAGTTCTTTCAGAACCCTTGGGTGAATGCCGTCTGGTCCTGGAGACTTGTTACTATTCAGCTTATCAATTAACTCCAAAACCTCCTCTAATGTCACTTCAATCTGAGTGAGTTCCTCAGATTTGTCACCTAAAAAGGCTGGCTCAGATTTAGGAACCTCTGTAACATCCTCAGCCGTGAAGACTGAAGCAAAGAAATCATTTAAGCGCTCCGCAATGGCACTGTCTTCCTTGATCGCTCCTTTTATATCTTTATCGTCCAAGGGCCCCACTGCTTTTTTAGCGGGCTTCCTGCTTCTAATGTATTTAAAAAACATTTTACTATCGTTTTTTGAATTTTTGGCTAGCTGTTCCTCAAAATCTTTTTTGGCTTTTCTTACTACATTATGACACTTAATTTGGGAGTGTTTATGTTCCTTTCTATTTTCCTCACTAGGATTTGACTTCCACTTTTTAAAAGCTGCCCTTTTCTCTCTCACTGCCTTTTTAACATGGCTGTTTAGCCATGGTGGTTCTTTGTTAGGTCTCTTACTGTGTTTTTTTATTTGGGGTATACATTTAAGTTGGGCCTCTAGTATGGTGTCTTTAAACAGTTTCCATGCAGCTTCCAGGGATTTTAGTTTAATTACTCTACCTTTTAGTTTCTGTTTAACTAGCTTCCTCATTTTAGTGTAATTCCCCTTTTTGAAATTAAATGCCAGAGTGTTTGACCGCTGCGGTGTTCTTCCCAACACAGGAATATTAAAAGTTGTTATATTGTGGTCACTATTTCCAAGCGGTCCAGTAACAGTTACCTCTTGGACCAGATCCTGCGTTCCAGTCAAGACTAGATCGAGAATTGACTCTCCCCTTGTGGGTTCCTGTACTAGCTGCTCCAAGAAGCAGTCATTTAAGGCATCAAGAAATTTAATCTCTGAATCCTGTCCTGAGGTGACATGCACCCAATCAATATGGGTATAATTGAAATCTCCTATTATTACTGTGTTTTTTATTTTGATAGCCTCTCTAATCTCCCTTAACATTTCAGCATCACTATCACTGTCCTGGTTAGGTGGTCGGTAATATATTCCTAATGCCATATTCATATTAGAGGAATGAATTGTTATCCATAATGATTCTATGGAACATTTTGATTCCTTTAGGATTTTTACTTCATTTGATTCTATATTATCCTTCACATATAGTACCACTCCGCCACCCGCACGACCTGTTCTGTCTTTCCGATATAATTTATATCCTGGAGGCCACAAGCCTGTGCTGCACCTACGCCCCTTCCCGAATCCTAGACCACAATACCCAACCTTAGGTCATAACTCCTTCCTTCAACCAAACTCCCTCTCAGACTCCACACCCTATCCTGCACCCTAGTCCCCTGCTCTGAGCTCCCTTCTGCACCCAGTCTCCTTCCCAGACTTCATGTATCCTCCACAGAAAAGTGCGGCCCTGAGTCATGTACCAAAATCTTGGAGTGCTCCCCATCAAAAATAATTGCCCACCCCTACTCAACACTTCTCCCTGTAGCTGCCATTCTCCTATCAGATAATTGGTCTGTCAAGGAAAATAATGTTGGGCCATGGATGAAGCTTCCTGTTCCTGGGATTGAGCATATCTGCAGCAGAAAACTGATGGGACTCTCTTGACAGACAGGTTATTAATAAGGTATTTAAATATTTAAATGAGTCCCTGAATAAGGAGGTGCGTGAACCTCCTGTGCACAGATCCCAGGACCCAAACCAGAACCCTGCTGCGACCTCAAGACAGGAGAGCACCACCCCGGTACGGTCTGGTCCTCGCTAAGGCCTCCCGGAAAGAAGTGGCTGACAGAGACAACGAGACCAGGACAAGGGTTAAAGTTAAAACAAAGTAACTGAAATCTTTATTTGATGAACACCATTAAGTTTAAAATGTATCAACTCTTAGAGGACTAACTCATGAACTTACAGTAAACATTGTTTCCTTGTTGTCTTCTGCTAAGTGGACTGAACTTTATTTAATCGGAAGGTAAAAATCAATGTAGAAGAGGTTACTTGATGCAGGTAAGTGGGAATAGGTAAGGGCATTCAAATCCCTTCCGCTTCCTATTAAAAGGGTGGAGTGAAGTTGCTAGGTTCACTCCTTACCCGGGGGCAGGGTGCTAACCTGCCCCTAAAGGTTGGACCTTGGAGCCAGTCAAGGCTGTTCCTCTCTTTGGGAGGCCTTCTGTTACTCCATTTGTGGCCCAACTACATATGTGATCCCAGGAGGCAGTGTGCTCTTTCCTGAGTCACGTCAGGTAAGCGGAGATGGGAGGCTTTGCCTACACCTGCAGTAATTTGGAAACGGGGATTGAAGGAACAAGGTTAAGGGAGGTTGAACCTTCCCATTTACTTATCTATTACTAACAATATTATCTATTACTAACAATACCAAGTGTTCTTTAAATATGCAACAATGTTAACAATAAAGATTATTAATTAAATGTGCTTTCTATGTGTTTTATATAAGCGTAAGAACCCAACCTGGGCTTATAGGCCCGGCCCTGAGGGTCAAGCCCTCGGGTACTGTGCCTCCCCTGCCGGGGAAGCCCACAGTAGTGGTGCAACCCCTACTCCCCCACTGGGGGTCCTGATGTCCCAGGTGGATATGTATTAAGAAGTGTGTATATGGCAAAGTAGGTTTACGTGTCTTGTCTAGTAGCAGTCACAATTAGGTGAGTTGAGGTCCAGTCGGGTTTCATGTCTTATTTGATGTCTTATTCAGGTAGGTTATCTCGGTGTATGAAGCGGCGTGGGTGATGTTAAGGCCGGAGTGACGACGGTGGTGTTGGCAGACGCTTGGTTGCACCACCGGGTACGCAGTACCCCCCACCGAAGTGGGGGGCCAGTTCGCCACCCGGCGGCCTGGCTGAAGGGCCCGCTTGCTGCTCCTAGATGCAAGCATGAGCTAGCGAGCGGTGGGGCGCGCTGGCGCGATGACGCCGCTTCAGGCCGCAAGGCGGCACAGGCTCCAGGTAGAGATGGCCGGCGCTGCTAGGAAACGCAAGCGTGGCAGTGATTTAGCTCAGTGCCGCTAGGGCGGCTGTGATTTAGCTCTGTGCCGCAAGTGCAGCTGTCATTCAGCTCTTCTTTGGCTTTGCACCTGGCCTCGGGGTTAGCGGACGCCTCTTGGCCACGCTTCTCCCGTGTAGGGTCTGCAGAATCCTTGCCTGCAGTACCCAAGGGCCCCGAATGCCAGGACCAGCCTGACCTATAAAGACAGAGTTCATGCATGATTCATGAGGTAATTACCATATAAAAGTTCTGAGCACCTGTTTTCAAACATGTCCTCTGGGCTGGGAAGTTTCCAGAAACTGTCCACCTGTGCCCAATCAGGAGCCCAGAATTCAAATCCATGATTATGAATTATTCGTGAGTTCAGGTTACCGGGGAAACCAACTGACACAGAGTGACCATTGCAGGGGGCTGCTAAATGGCAGCCTATGTATCTTTAGATTCTACCTGTACCTGCATTGATGTTTAATGGCCAAAGGCTTGTTTCCCCTGGCCCACGGGGACGATAATGCCCGAGGGATAAAAATCCCTGACAAAAACAAGGAACCAGGACTGGAGCATTTACTGAGTGGTCCCTTGTGACAGCAAACGAACCCTGACTAGGCCATCAGGCAGTTTCCAAGCAGTCTGTTTTATAATGATCAGAAAATTGCTAGATGGTTTATCGGAAAGGATAATAAACACTGCATGGTGAAAAGTTTTTGGCAGCCTTAAAGGAGGAGTGGTTGCTCATTTTGGCATTGGTTCATGATGTCAGCTCTGTATATAAGCATTCACAGATTAAAAGGCTCCCACACACATCCTTTCTCCTCTATGTATTACTTGTGAGGCATGTTCATTTTATTAGTATGTAAAGACAAATTAATTCTTCTGAACTTTGAGGTACACCCACAAAGGTTCCACTGTCCCCTGATGTTTGGATGCGCTCTGCCAGGAAAGCTCTTGTAGGGTCCTAGATCTGTTTGCTTTACTCTGCAGGAAGTATGTGGGTCAGGAAGCAGAGTAAAACACTCAGAGGAGAACTCCCCATTTTCAGCAGCCTACTCAGTCTAAATACTGTGTCGCTGAAATCCCAAATGAATATTATCAACTGTGTAACATATATGTACGCTTGTTGCTTTTACTCAGGAAATCAATTGAATTTTAAAATTATTCAATATGATGCACGCAATGAAAGCAAGACCAGCCAATTTACTGTCCTTTTCCCATTTCCCACAAACAAGTCCTATATAGTCTTAATAGTAGGAAGAGGGGAAAATCTCGGTGGAGGGCGCAGTTACTCCTAAAATTTGTAGGTACTCTCTGCAGTATTTGTTGTATTCTGAAGTATTGTGAACATTTAAGCTGTTACTTAAAAGCAAACTAATTCTGTTTCCTTCCTCCACTTCCACAAGTGAAGGGACACAGAAACCCAATGGTAATAGCTGGAAGAGGAAAGAGCTGGTTGCATGCACTGCTACTTCCTTTCCTCTGACATTGAGGGAAATTCTGTGTGACAGTTGGACTCAATGTCAGACAGTGAGAAAGAGAAAAACCTTATTCCTAATGCAGCTACACGTTGAACCCCTCTAATCCGGAACTCTCCCATCCAGCAAACTCCATAATCTGCAATTATTTTAGTGAGCTGGATGACCACTTATCATGGGTGTGGCCAAGTTTCCCATGGTCCCATAAAGTTAGTTTCCAGCCAGAAGTTCTGGCTCAGTGTTCTCTGCTATTTAGCTGTAATTTACCCTAGATGTCTTCTAAGAGCCCAGCAAGCAGTGGAAATGTTGGCAATGTGCTTGAAAATACTGTCCTCCCGTTGTTCTGCAAATTCTCTTGTCCGGCTTCTCTTGTCTGTTGCTTTATTGCAGTTCCTTTTCTAATTTGATTTTCATTTTTTTCCTTATGTTGCAGCATTCTGTGTTAGTGTTTATGAGGGGAAAAAAGAAGTCCATGTAACATTAACGTTTTTCCTCTGTTTCATGTAATAAGTATTTTCTCAGTGTCTTTAGTATTTTAAAATCTGCAGCCACTTGTCTATTAAACTTATTAAACTAATGTTATCACTTTTCCAGCAGTAAGAAGGCCTCAGTTACTTATGAGGTATGCGAAGGCCCAGAGGAAATGACAGAACCACTAAAACAGTGCACAGCCTGGCTTCAGGCCTACTTCTGTGAGCCCTGGATGACCAAGAAGCTTCCTATGCCTCCTTTTCACCATCCAGTCTTTGAGCAAGGTCTGTAACCAAGTAATACTATAGATTTCATTTATAATGTTTGGACTTGATTGACTATCACTTACATTACATTCTCATTTTAACTGAACCAGTGTGGGACATTTTACATTGCTGTAAATACAGGTTGTGTGTAACATAGTGCACTGTAGATACCAGGTTCATAATCTTCAAGCGGTGCTCCAAATGGTTGTGTTAGTTTTGGCACACGTCTCCATAATTCTTGGCAAAGGCAGTAAAAATGATGCATTTTAACTCATGACGTTTGCTGGCTGAAACTTTTAAATACAAACACATCTGAATGGCAGTACATTTTTCAATAAGACTATTGTTAACTTAAACTATCTTTTTGCCAACAAGAAAAGGAATGAGACTTATAAATGGACAGTTAGCCAGTTCTGTAAGTACAGTTGGTGATAGTACATTAAGTGGCTATGTTGTATCTTTTTTTATGAGTTTTAAAACAAATTCTCAAAATTATTATAGATGCATTAATTTTTAAATAGACGCAAAGATCAAATATTGTTACTACGTAGTAATGATATACATACATTTGAATGAAAACATTGCTTAAGAAATTCCCCCGTTACCATTTTCCATTTATTGCTTCTTTTTTTTTTTTTGTAACATAAATGTCAATTCCATGAAGTTAAATAGCCTTTAGTAAAAAAATCACAGTAGCTTGCTTTCTGCAGTGGCCTCTTTCCTATCCCTCAATGAAGGTGATCTTTTGACTGTGAATAACACATGCCTTTTAAGGAAATTGTGTTTTTAATTGAATATATTTAAAATGCTCTCCAAGAAATTAGGTTCCTTAACAACATGTGTATTACTCAAAAAAAGAGGAACTAGTAACTTCCCTGTTGTACACTGTAACACAGCATTGATGTTTCCAGTGTAAACTTACCTTCAGTAACACAGCCATAAAGATTCCTTCTCGAATGAAAATTAGAGACAAATTATGGTTCTCCAGTGCAAATACACAGGAATATGTGCAGTCTTTTCCCTTTGACTCCACTCTGTCTCTACACAATATGCAGCCAGAATACAGCAGGCTCCACTCTGGGAGGACAGAAGTGCTGAATGGCCCATGGAGTTTGAGTCTGGACAGGGTGATGACCTACCATGTCATTCTTTGTTCTAGGCCAGAGGTCTGCTGCCAAAAGAGAGAGAGAGAATCCATTTTTTCAAATTCAGTTACAAAATCAATATTTCAGTAGCCATAGTGCATGTGAATACAAGACAATCCTTTACAAGTAGCATCAAACCATACTTTGTGTAACCCCCATTTTAAGAACAGCGCACACACAATGGTTTGTACCAGTTAGAAATTTTAAGTTAGTTTCACCCCTGGGTTGGAGAGCAAATGAGGACAAGGAAAATGCTGTCCCTTGGGACAGCTGGAGGGAGCAATATTTGCATCAACCCTCCACACCATTGTTTCACAACCTTTTTTTTTTAAATTAAAAAATTGTACATACTCCCAGCCCCCTGCCACACACACATACTTTAACCCAATCCCTCCTCCAGAGCCAGGAACCCCCACATTCCTCCCTCTTGCTGTAATCCAGTGCCGTGATGAGGCATTACCACTTTTCTCCTCAAAGTGCTGGGGCAGGACACATGCACAGAGGAGTGCACAGCACTCATGCAGCTCCCAGCATTTTATTGCTCAAGAAGCCCCATGCAGCTTGAACACACGTATCCCCAGACTTCACTCACATCCCAGGGTTGGCATTCTGCCAGCAGGGCGGGGAGCCTGCGTGAGGCAAGCTCTGTGGCCAGCCTTGCCCAGGAGGCTCTTGTTGGGGGGCACAGAGAGAGCCACTGAGGAGTCAGCAGTGGCAGCCTCCGGAGCAGCAAATGACTTCTTTAAAGAGCCACATTTGGCTCTGGAGCCTCAGGTTGCCAACCCCTGTACTAGGCTGTGCTAAAAAGCAGCACTAATGTGCATGATAAACTGCTATAAACTGTCGAAACTTTGAATTAAGTGTTGTTCTGCTAAAATGTAACTGTTACGCCCTTGGAATGGTCATGTGAAAAAGTGTCTCAGATTTTCCATCAGTTGGAATAAAGTTAAGCACTTGTATATGTTTCAGTGTTGTTTAAAAATCTTCTAATATAAATGAGGCTTGAAGCACACTAGTGAAGCAGGGAGGGGAAGCTCCCAGTGCTGCTGTTCTTCCTGTACCTGCTCTTATAATAAGTATGTTTCAATGTCAAGGGCTGCCAACCAGCAGCTTAAGCACTTCAAAACTAGTAGTTACAGTTTACGTGAGCAAAAAGCTGAGGATTAAAACTTTGAGCTTGGTTAATGAGCTATAATAGTGCAAAATGAACAATTACAGATTTTATTTTAGCTACTGTTTTCAAGAACCAGGTCCTGCAGAAATTTGCCTTCATGTGTGATGACCCATGGTAACTTCAGAAGCCTTTTGCACTCTTCAGCCAGAGAGGCCGCTCCTTATTCTAAGATAAGTCGCTGCAGTAGCCACAGAAAGTGTAATGAGGCATTCTGAACCACTCCCTTCCCACAAATACCAGCTCTGATTTTGCTAACCTAATTGCTCTATGGCGTTTATGTCATTGTCAGTATTAGTGAGAGAGTTAAGAGGTCAGCCAAGAAGAGAAAAAAAATGACCATAGAGCTAAAATATTCCTTTGGCCAGGGAGGGAGAATAAGCTGTCTCCTCCAACTGATTTTTCTCTCTCTCCACTCTCAGGCAACAGCCAAATGGGAGAATAAACCCAATAAAAAGATGAACTAATTTCTGCCTCATATGCAGCCTTGAGTAGGGGGATTGCAGGCCCTGAGAATTTAGTACTACAAGGTAGGAGCAAGGAGCTGATGTACAAGAATTCTGCTTCTCCTGGGGATGGGGGGGGCTGCCATTCTTAGTGTGCAACAGGTGTGACTTTTTGGAAGTTAGGGCTTCTGCAGCAAGCCTACTATTGTTTGGCCTCCCACTGAGCCTGGGGTGTCATATTTAGTGACCTTCTAGATTACAAGTGTAGGTTTCTGGAACCCTGAAATAGTTTTTCTTCATTTTAACATGTGCGGTTCCATGTTGTTTTAATTTAGTTAAATTATTTGGTCTTGGACTGAGACCAGGTGTGCCCATTTTAGGGTAGAAAAAAGAAAGCATATAAAGGGAATGCTGATACAAACTTAATTGGCCCAACTGTGCACTGACCTGGTATCTTTCTTTGTGTAGTCTCTTATTCTCTCTTAATGGTCACTTAATATAATACATAAGTATTGTTCGAACAAACAGGAGACCATCATTTTGCACATTTATTATAACTTCTAAAAGGTAATATTTGTAAAAGGTTACTTAGCACACAATCTAAAATAATGAAGCGCCACAGAGACAGTCTTTAATAGCATATGTTGTATGTTAAAGTGCATTTGTGAAGTCAGCCTTACACCAG
This sequence comes from Carettochelys insculpta, assembly GCF_033958435.1. Taxonomy (NCBI): domain Eukaryota; kingdom Metazoa; phylum Chordata; order Testudines; family Carettochelyidae; genus Carettochelys; species Carettochelys insculpta. The sequence goes on along the minus strand of NC_134143.1, from coordinate 49,218,218 downwards.
AGCAGCAGAGTTGCTTAACTGTGATTTAGGTATTTGTTTATATTCTTCACATTGGCATTCGAAAGTGCCAACCAAAGCTCTAGGTGCTTTTTAAAAAAATTGACATAAGCAGAGCAATAATAATCTAAAACTGTGAATGCTAGATCATAGCAACCCTCTTATGCCAGTCATCCTGATGAAAAACTAACTCCCTAACCCAGCCATTACATCCTTCACCCCAGTACTTCCCCACACAGTTTCAAGAATGGATGGACTTTGCAGCATATGCCCTTAATTGATTAGGAAAGAACTGAATTCCAGAATTAAGTTCCTCCACTGAAAAATGGTGTCTCACCCCCCATCCACACCTCAACCCCCCTGCCTCAGCCTGGAGCCCTCTCCAGCACCCAGACTCCCTCCCAGAACTTGCTCCCCATCTCCCTGCCTTAAGCTCAGTCTGGAGACCCCTCCAACACCTCAAACCCCTTGCCCCAATCCCAGAGTCCACATTCCTTCCTTCACTCCAGTGCCCTGTGCATTCTGATGAAAGTGAATGAGGGTTGGGCGGAGCAAGTGACTGAGTGAAGGGGGGTGGTTAGAGGTGGGCGTGGCCTCAGGCCAGAGCGGAGGACAGGTGTTTGGGATTTTGTAACTAGACCCACAGTATCCAATAAGTTGGCCAGTCACCACAGGTGGTGAACAGGACACCACGGTGTGGCAATTCTGGGCACTGGAGGTGCATGCAGCTCTTGCAGCCTTTAAATCCAGCTTGTCAGAACAGCACACATGGAGTGCCCACTGCCTGCTCCATGCACGTGCCCCACCACTTGGTGAGATAAGCGCGTGGCAGCCCCTGAGGCTCCTGCAGACCTGGTGTGGCTCCCGTGGCCCCAGCATGGTTCCTCCAGCCACAGCAACCCCAGCCTCTCTGGCACGGCCCCAGCATGGCCCCTGCAACTCCAGCAGCCTCGGTGCACCACTGGCAGGCCCGGTGCAGCTCCTGTGGCTCTAGCCCCAGTAGCCCCGGCTCCATTATCCCTGGCAGCTCCAGCAGCTGGTGAATTGCTGGCATTCAGTTAAAGGGGAGGCTGGAGGTACCTGGCTCTGGGGGAGGGGAGGACATTCAGCTAGACTGGGGAGGGGGCTGGGAGTATCTAGCTCTGGGGCAGGGGGAGGGCATTCAGTTAGAGGGGTGGGGCTGTGTAGGGTGACCCTCTGCCCCATATTTGGGACACCAAAAAAAGGTTATGTAGTTCTTGAAGCCTTAGAGCTGTCAAACTATTTTTCAGGGATAGCTGAAGCAGAAATCTAGGTCTAAGCCCAAAGCTACAAGTGGAAAAGATGAGGGGGGAAAAAGCATCATTGAAAGATTAATAAATGGAAGACGCCCACGCATTTGAAGACAGCAGTACAGACTGTCAGATGTCTTGAATCAACAGGGGGAGGTCACAGTTTAGCAGACACGAACACTTTATATAAGTGGAAAATACAAACTTATATTTTGGTAATTTGTAAATGAGAAGAAAAAAGGAAAACACTTGAAAGGAGAGAGTGAGCAAGCAGGCAGAAATGAGGAAGTAAGCTAAACTATGAATAATTAATCGTGCTGTTTGAAAGACTGGATCATTAATAAAATGTTTAACTATAACCAGTGCTTTTATGTGATGGTACTGGCTGCTACAGTGTACCGGCACCTTTTTTCAGAGCAGGGCTAGGAGCCAGAGACCCCACCATCCCCGCAGCAGTGCGTGGCCAAGGAGGCTGCCGTGGGGCTAGGAGCCAGAGCCCCCACATCCGGTGGCAAAGTGGGGCTGAGAGCAAGAACCCCCACTACCCCTCTGGCAGCCCCAGCCTAGAGAACTCAGACGTAGGGGAGGGAAGGAGCTATACAAGCTCCTCTTTTTTTTACTTAAAAAAAAAAGAAGGAAAAAGCACTGACTATAATAGTTAAATACATCTAAAAATTAACTGAATAATTGTTGTTGTTTTTTTATTTTTCTCCTGGAACACTGGTGAGCAGCCCTTATTAACATAAACTAATACTGCTGGTATATAAAAATATTACTACCTTTAGATCTTTTATTGTTGTTTTAACTCTTATTGTGATTATAATTGTCAAGGTATCTGCATATATAATCTTTAAGCCTGTTTAGCTTACCTGTTGTGTAGGGTACACTTAATTTTAGATGACTGTTCCAATTATGTGCCAGACTCCAAAAAAATCTACAGGCATTCTCTGAAAATATGCAGCCTATGCACTTATAGCCACAGAGCACTGATCTGGGACTCAAGTAAATTGGACTCTGTTCCTGAACCTATTGGTGGTGTTGGACTAGCAATTTAACTTCTTTGTGCCTGAATTACCTTATCTTTACATACAATGTGGATAATAATACTGATTTCCTTTGTAAAGCATTTTGAGGTGTGCTAAGGAAAAATGCCATATTAGAGCTAGGTAGTCTTACTCTTAGCAACAGTAAAAGGATTTGTGACCAAGCCTCCAACTTCTGTGTGGCTTTACAGTATCAGTGACTGGGTAATACAGAACTTACTTTACATGCTTATCTACTTAGGGTATGTCCATACTAGGCAATTAGATGAAATTTTATAAGGTCCATATTTTTAGCACCTGATTTTGTGAAGTTGAGAGTGTATGTCCACAGTGGCACATGAAATCGATGGAGAGCATCCTCTAAGGGTAGGCAGCTTTCACTTTTGTCAGCAATGCACAATGGATATCTATCCCTCAGGTGGGGGAATGTCAACTTTCTGCTCTCAGAAAACGTCCCTGAGAGCAGAATGCAAGGCTGCCATTGACTCTCCCTCCCCTGCAAACACACACCCACATTCTGGAGCACTGATGTGGGGGGAGGGTACAGAACATGGTGAGGAGGGCGTGTGGTTCATCATGGGCTGCGGTGGGGTCCTGTGCTCCTCTTCCAGGCACTCAGGAGCTCTTTTTGATGCAACATCAGCTTCAGCATCTCCCCCTGGGTCTGGACTTGGTGCATTCTGAGCGTTCTCCTCTTGATCCACCTTCCTGTCCTCCAGCATGGTTCTTCTCCGTATATTTACCTGTGCTCTGTCTGTGCACACATCTTGCACGTGATCTAGGAAGATACCTTTCAGCATTCGTTTTCTCGTTCAGATCTGTGCCAGTCTAACAGCTGTGAGGAGGGGAACAGCAGTGGTCAAAATGCCCACTGTTGAGCACACTGCAACAAAACTTAAGTGAAGGTCAGACATTAGGGAGATATATTTACTGTAGACGAAATAAGTTTTACAACATACAAAGTAATTCCATCAAAGAGTTTCTGTGACAAACAATAGGGATGTGTTTATGTAGAAGGACAAATTTTGGCTTTTAAGCATTGTCTCTGTAGTAAGTACTACGCAGGGATCTTAAGGGACCTGCATGACAGTTTGCTTTCAGTCATGGTAAGGCACAGATTGGGGCATTCTTTCAAGCCTGTGATTCCAAAAGCAGTTTCTACTGCTGTGCATGCTGAAAGCGGTGGGGAGGACATGGTGGCTTTCACCACAGCTTTCAGGGCTGTGGCAGTCATGGTTACTGTGTACTTCCCTTTTCCACTTTGCTGGAGTAATGAGAGTTTCTTTTCCCCCAGGAGCCCAGGAATGGGCAGGGGGGTGTAGGCATGGTGGTGCAGCTTGTGCTTTCCGGGTTGTGTGGGTCTCACTGTCAGCATGTGCTTCTCCTGCCTGCTTTTCTGGGACTGTGAAAGTTTCACTTCCCCCAGGAGCTCAGGAAAGGTGGGGGGAAGGGGCAAGGTATGGTAGTACAGCTTGTGCTATGTAGTGACTGTGAGCCTCTCAGAGTCACTGCATGCTTCCCCTCCCAGCTGTACTTGGACAGTTGCAAGTTTCCCTTCCCTTGAAGGGAAAGGAGGGGAGTGGTGTAGTCATGGTGAAGCAGCTTGTGTTATCATAGTTTAATGCTCCTTCCCCTGTTTTCTCTAGGTTGCGATGTGAGATATTAGCCTGCTGAGAATAACATACATTGATAAGGAACAGATGCTGTCTCAGTGTGGCCAGTACGCTGCACTGCTCTATGGTACAGTGACACCAGATAACTTACTACTTGCTTGGCATGGAAATATGTCCTATCACAGAGGTTAGAATAAGGCAGGCCTGCCCAAAAAGATTGAAGAGTGAGAAGGATTAAAGAGAACCTGTCTGAGAGCCTTATGAAGATATGCAGGGAGGATTGGTGCTCTGCCCCTAGACACACTGAACAAGTTGTTTTCTGGCTCCGGGCTGTGAAGGTATAGTGCCCACCTCACACCCAATTGCCTTGATCCACATGTAGCAAGACTGAAAATGAGAACTCGCCAGAGATGCCCTCCCCACCTTCAGGGTCTTGCTACAAAATGCCCAGGGAGAAGGGATCCAAAGTTTAAAAAAAAGTTCCTGGCTCTCAGTGAGATCAGCTGCTCCATTCACCTACTGACAGATATCGTCATCCTCCTCTTCCTCATCCACCATGTCTTCCCTGCTGTTGTCAGAGGCTACCTTGAGGAATTTCTTGGGAGGTATCCAGGGACTGTTTGGATTTTTACATAATCTCATGCAGCTGCTCATAGAAGTGGCATGTTTGCAGCAGTGACCCAACAGCAAGGGATAGCTCAGCAGGTGGAGCGTTGGTCTTGTAAACCTGGGGTTCTGAGTTCAGCCCTTGAGGGGGCCTTTTAAAGTTCTGGGGCAAGTAAGATTTTAAAAAAAAAAAGTCTGTGAGGCATGGTGATAGGTCCTGCTGTGAGTACAGGGAACTGAGCTCAGTGACCTCTTCCAACCTCCATGAAAGGACACTTTTCCATGCCAAGCCAGGTGTAAGTAATCTGGTGTCATTGCACCACAGATGTCCCTCCAGTTCTATGAGATATGTATATCTCCATGTTCATTGTATTTTTATGCATTTGTTTCCTTTGTCTTCTGCCTTTGGCACCTGTGTGAGCTCCTTTGTTTCACATGGCACTTCTGGGCATCCCTAGTGCATCTTTTGCCACCATGTGCTGTGAAATCTTGATATAGTAGTTTGCATTTCTTTTGCTGCTTCGTAGTTTTGTCAGAAAAGCTTCATTCCACCCCACCCCCCTACATAGCAATAAAGTCATGGATCTCCTGCATGCTCCATGCAGAAGCTCATCTGCAACCATGGGAATTCCTGGCCAGATGTGCTGCTGAAGTGTGCTGCCAAGGTGTGCTGCCTGCTCCACTTGCTATGTTGGCCAAATAGGAAATGAAATTCAAACTTTCCCAGGCCATTTCCTGCACACCTGGGCCGTGTCTACACGTGCCCCAAACTTCGAAATGGCCATGCAAATGACCATTTTGAAGTTTACTAATGAAACGCTGAAATGCATATTCAGCGCTTCATTAGCATGCGGGCGGCAGCGGCGCTTCGAAATTGATGCGCCTTGCCGCCGTGCGGCGCGTCCAGATGGGGCTCCTTTTCGAAAGGGCCCCGCCTACTTCGAAGTCCCCTTATTCCCATGAGCTCATGCAAATGGCCATTTCGAAGTTTACTAATGAAGCGCTGAAATGCATATTCAGCGCTTCATTAGCATGAGCTAATGGGAATAAGGGGACTTTGAAGAAGGTGGCGTCCTTTCGAAAAGGAGCCCCGTCTGGACGCGCCGCGCGGCGGCAAGGCGCATCAATTTCGAAACGCCGCTGCCGCCCGCATGCTAATGAAGCGCTGAATATGCATTTCAGTGCTTCATTAGTAAACTTCGAAATGGCCATTTGCATGGCCATTTCGAAGTTTGGGGCACGTGTAGACGTAGCCCTGGAGAGCAGTGATGCTGAAAGTGGTGGTCAGAGTGGTCACACTGGGGCACTATGGTACACCTCCAGGAGGCCAAGAATGTTGAATTTTGCAATGCTCCATCTGCGCTGCCCAAAAGTCGACCTTGCAAGGTGGAATTTATCGTTACTTCTGAAAAGCAGGAGTACCAAAATTGACCTTAGGAGCCCTTAAAGTTGGTGGACTGTACCTTGTAGTGTGGACTGAATGCTTAGAAAATCAACCTAAGTCAGCAGAGTTTGACCTAACATCCTAGTGTTGACCAGGCCTTAGATGATGTGTTTAATTGGATGCATAATGGTAGTGAAACAGAGGGCTGCTAAGGTTTTTCTGACAGGCATTAACTGTATATCTTTATACTTCATTTTTAATATGCAATCATAACTTTGACTAATGTTTGAGGAGGGTAGTGAGAAATACGGGATTTTTTACAGGTTTTCTCCTAAGTGATAATAAAATTTTACTTCATCTTAACAAAAATTTTGACTAGAAATTAATTGCCCTTTAAAAATTGCTTTGTGACCAGAATCTTTGTGGAGCTTGCAAGTTGTGTGTGGCCTTTAGAATCTCTTGCAAGATGTAAGAGTACTGTGGGCACTATAGTGCATGCAGTAGTGAACAGTTTGTGGTGGTATTAACCTATTGCTGTGGCATGGGACTTGAAAAGTAGAGTAGCAAGCCCAAAGATTCTGGAGTTCGCTGGAGAATGAGTGTATGAAAGTAAGAGTACTGCATTCCAGCACATTTGGAGTTTTTAGGCCAAGCTTTTCTGTGGAGAAAATGGCATATTCCATTGGGTAACTTTTAAATCACTTAATTTAATCTTTTTTTTGTATGTAAACATTCTAAAATTAATCACATAATTATGAATTATTGGCTAAAGTCAATTGTAGTGTATTCTTTTTCCCATTTTTATATTGCAACTTGATTGTTAAAATGCAGATAAAAATGAGCCAGATATAATACAATACTTATATGCAGGGCTGTTCCAGCAAGCTGGCCTCTGATTGGCTCCCCCCAGGAGCCCTTCACTCATTGGCTGGTGGTTCTATGCAGGCGCCCTCTGGCTCCCCTTAATCTCTTTTGTGCAGGAGTGGAGAATTCACCCCTCTAGAGGAGAGGGTCACCTTTTTCTGTGTCATAAGTGTATAGCTCACTTGCTCGGATCATCTGGGTATGTGTCTGTTGTGCTTCGCACAGGTAGCCAGAGTTGTGGGACAGCTTAGTACCACCTACCTTAGCATAAGGGAGTTTAGTCTCCTCCTGTTGTGAATCAGCTCCCTGAAACCACCAGACTCTGGCAGCAAATACACTACTTTCAGGCTTCTGCAGGCCTCGCTCACCCTCTACAGATAGGGATAGGCATATTTTAACCCCCAAGTCTTGGGTGCATTCTCTCTAGTCTCTAGCTCTTTAGCCAATGGATACTCACGGAATTACCAGACCTGCAGTTCCCAAAGGAACAGTACACACGTTTGTAAGAATGAACTCTGGACCATTACTTTGCATAGTGCCAAAGTACTTATTCTTGTTTTCACTGTAAATATTCACTGTGGCTATGTCTACACTAGCCCCCGCCTTTGAAAGGGGGGTTCTAATGAGACACTTTGGGATATGCTAATGAGACACTGCAATGAATATGCAGCACCTCATTAGCATGATGACGGCCGCAGCACTTCAAAAATGCCACTTTCGATTGCACATGGCTCGTCTACATGGGGTCCTTTTCAAAAGGACCCTGCACACTTCGAAATTCCCTTAGTCCTATAGCCAAATAGGAATAAGGGGATTTCGAAGTGTGAGGGGTCCTTTTGAAAAGGACCCTGTATAGACGAGCCATGCGCAATCAAAAGTGGCACTTTTGAAGTGCTGCGGCCACCATTATGCTGAGGACGCACTGCATATTCACTGCAGCACCACACTAGCATATCCTGAAGTGTCTCATTCGCATCCCCCTTTCGGGGGGCTACCGTACACATAGCCTATATGTAAGAGTGAGTGAGGCCATTGAAACTAATGGTTGGTTACATATAAAACAGAATTATATCAAATTTTCTAGGAACTAAAATTAACAAGTTACTTGACTAAAGAAGCTTATTTCATTCCCAAGTTCTTTCTAGTATATTCAGCTAAGAGTTGTGGAGACTGCTTTTGTGTGAAGCAAAAATTATTGTCCTTTTAGTTCCTCACTGAAGGCTGCCTAAGAAACTTCTCTGTTCCCCAAGTATAGTCAAACCTTTGCTCCACATCTCCACATAAGCTCCCCCTGCTACTTATCAGTACCTGCTAGTTTGTTTCTGAAGTCCACACAATCCTTTATTTGCATTCAGTTCAGAATGGCTATAGGAAACCCAGTGCGAATGAGATTGTACTGAGTTTACATGTAAAGAGCTAGAGGGATAAACATCTCTTGTCCAACAAAAACCTTGTTTACCTTTGTGGATGACCAAAACCTTTATGTAGACCTGAAGAATTTATTTCTAGTATGTATACATGACTCCATACATAGTATTGATATATACATTTCATGATAATATTATTGTGCAAAGTGACAACAGCTTTTTCTTGAGACCTGTTGTTCTTTGGCAAACTGAAAAATATACACCAGACTCAGGATATTCCTGTAACCTCTCTGTATTCCCTTGCCAGGTAGAGTTAAGAAGTTCTTGGGTTACAGTCTCACTTAATCATTTTCCTGCCATTGCCATGAACCATTGATGTATCTTGGTTTCTCCTATTCCATGCCTATGTCTAGCTTCCTGTGGGCTGTAATAATTGTATCTAATTTGGGGGTTGCATTTAGTGTGAAGGTACTGGGGTGGTGTCGGTGGCAGCTTGAAATCTACAGATCAAATTAGATGATGTAGTGGTCCCTTCTGAGCTTTAATTCTATATTCTCTAGTAAAACTCTTCCACTGTGAGGAGTGGAATGGAAGATGCATCCTCCAAGCTCCAACCTATCTCAGCATCACCTCTGTCCCATTGCCTGTCCCTTACTCACTGCAACAAAGCGAGACACCCAATGAAATTAAACTCAAGACCTGTAAATCCCAGTTGGAACCTCCCCAAATAGTATGTCTTTGTATCTTCTGCAAATGGAATTGTACCATTGGCACTGTCAAGTAGCCCTCTTCTACTGGGGAGAAGAGGACAGGGCATATATTGGTGCCTGGAAAAGCAGTAGGCACAACACATTGTCAGTATTGGGGAAGGGGTGGTTGACATTAAACAAAGAATGAATTTACTTGATTCTGTTGTAGTAACTGAGTCAACTCACTAGAGAGCAAAAACCATCCATTCTTAGTGCCTGTCCCTTTTTTTATAAATCAGCTTCATCAGAGATGCAAATAACATTTTCTACAAATCTTAATTAGAGGGTGTTTTAAAATAGAAGGTAGCTTATAGTACTGTGCAACACGTACATGCACATTATTGGAACTTCACACAGTGGACATGGCAGGTTCAAGAGAAAAGATATGACAAGTCTTCATATATCTGTCTGCCAACAGGAAATTCTAATTCCATAGACTGGCAGCTTCTTTTATTACCATCTCATCTGAGACTGGGTTTAATAAGCAGAAAGTCACTGTTTTGTTACACATTTAATGGATTATCTGGACCTTCCTCCAGTTCTCTTCAATAGACACTGACCTCCACCCAACTACAAAAGGAGGGGAAATAATCAATGCAGTTAGTTTTGTGGCTTGATTTTTTTTTCTGCCCAGCTTCAATGTGGCCCCACTTTTTTGTGTCAACAAATAACTACACCTACAATAGGAGTCTAGGCACAAGATTAACAATTAAGAGCTTGATGCTGCATCTGTTGAATTCAATGAAAAGATTCCTAGTGATATCAGCACCAGCTGGATCAGATATTAAACTAATTAAGTAGTTAAAAATAAGTACTGAGACATCGGAGTACTGATATTTGTGACTGTTGCTGATTGTGGGTACAAAAATACAGGCACAATTATTTTCAGATAAAATTGTGTCTGCAGAATGGTAGGCCTGGTTATTCAGAGAGTTAATATAACAGTAGACCCCTGCCTTACATGGAGGTTGTGTTCAGTGCTGGTCAGTTTCCAGTCTCCTGAGAGCATTGGGGGGCTGGAGCCAGGAAACTATGTCCTGGGAGCAGTGGAGAGCTGTGAGCCAGGTACCAGCTCCCGCTGCTCACAGCAGACAGGAAACTGACCAGCGCTGGTGCTGCTTAGTTTCCCAGCTCTCGCAATTGAAGGGAAGCCAGGAAATAGACCAGCACATCCCTGGTCAGTTTCCTGACTCCCGCCACTCTGGGAGCCAAGTGCACCTTCCCCCAGCTTCCTCCCATTTGAGGGAGCCGGGGCGAAGCCGCAGATGCCTGCCCGGCCATCCCTGGTCAGTTTCCTGATTCCCGCCACTCTGGGAGCCAAGTGCAGCTTCTCTCTGGCTTCCCCCCATTTGGGAGAGCTGGGGTAAAGCTGCAGATGCCCACCCGGCTTCCCCCAGCTCTGGAGAGCTGGGTGGACAGACAGCTGCAGAGCAGTTTTGAGTTGCGCTTAACTCACGTTAACACAAGTTAAGCGCAACTTGAAATTGCGCATTTCAGAGGTTTACTGTACATTCAAAAGTAAGTACAGTTATTGAAACTATTGAAATGAAGGTCATTTTGTTGTCATAAAATGTCCCTAGTGCATTTTATTCTTTGGTGGCTGTGATGTCCAGTCATACCTTGAAGTTGGGATTGGGGATAGGAGTAGTTATCCAACAGTGTGAGGAAGAGGCATTTATGGCTCTGGAAATCAGGAGTAGGCGTAATACCTCCAGAGATGCTTGGGAAAACATGCTCACCAGAAGCATTTACTACAATGGTTCTAAAGTATTTTCTGAACTTCCCGTAACTGAGGCCATGTTGCCTCTAGTAGTTGGAATGATTCCTTTAGCCTGGCCAGTCCCCCCCTTGCATTCTAGGGGAGCAACCATCCCCATTGTGGCTGCCTCCAGTAGAGGTGCACTAGGTCCAACAATGTCTCAGAAATATTAGCCCTTTGCCCATGATCACATTGTGATCTCATAGGGCAGCTGTTGTTGGGCCCAAAGTTAGTTGCAATGTTTTATTAATATACTAAATATAAGCAATAGCTGTATGTACCTGTACTTAAGGGAAAGACAGACCATGGGAAATTAATACTTTGTCACATCCTTGAGTCTACGTAGACTATGGATCACGCCCTTTATAGTTTCAATTTAGGACTTCATTTACAGCGTCTACTGTGACTATGAAGACCCACACAAGAGTGACAGTCCTTGCTGCATCTCTTGCAGATGTGATGGGTGTCTGGCAAGTCCTCAGTGTGCTTTCTGTGCGCTCGCTTCTCCTCTGCTAGCTGTCTGATCCTCATCTCGCCCTTCTGAAGGCCCTTGTGTAACCCCTGCCTCCATCTGCTGCCGTCGTTTGCTAGTTCTTCCCAGTTGTCCAGCTCGATGTCTACCTCTCTGAGGTCTCTCTTGCAGACATCTTTGTAACGCAACTGGGGGCGTCCGGGAGGTCTTTTGCCAGAGGCTAGCTCACCATACAGGATATCTTTTGGAATCCTTCCATCGCTCACCCTGTGGACGTGGCCAAGCCAGCGGAGCCGATGCTGCCTGAGGAGGGTGTGCATGGTTGGGATTCCAGCTTGCTCGAGGACGGCAGTGTTGGTCACTCTGTCCTTCCATGATATTCCAAGGATGCGCCTGAGGCAGCGCAAGTGGAAGACGTTCAGCCTCTTTTCCTGGCAGGCATACAGGGTCCAAATCTCGCTGCCATTAAGGAGGGTGCTGAGGATGCAAGCTCTGTAGACTTGCATTTTGGTGTGAGTGTACAGCTTGTTGTTATTCCACACTCTCTTGCTGAGTCTGGACAGAGTTGTGGCCGCTTTTCCAATCCTCCTATTTAGCTCAGTGTCCAACGACAGGGTGTCAGTGATGGTGGACCCAAGGTAAACGAACTCGTGGACGACCTCTAACGTATAGTTGTCAATGCTGATTGATGGGGATTCAGCAACATCCTGACCGAGTACGTTTGTCTTCTTTAGGCTGATGGTAAGCCCAAAGTCCTTGCACGCTTTGGAGAACTGATCTAGCAGTTTTTGAAGCTGGTCTTCTGTGTGAGACACTACAGCAGCATCGTCTGCAAACACCATGTCTCTGATGAGGACTTCCCGCACCTTAGACTTAGCTTTCAGCCTTGCAAGATTAAAGAGTTTCCCATCAGATCTTGTGTGCAGCAAGATGCCCTCTGTTGAAGATCCAAAGGCATGCTTCAGGAGGAGTGCAAAGAAGATCCCGAACAATGTCGGAGCAAGCACGCATCCTTGTTTGACGCCGCTCCTGATTCTGAAAGCATCCGATAGTGCGCCGTCATATTGGATGGTTCCTCTCATGTCTTCGTGGAACGACTGGATCATCTTGAGTAACCGTGGAGGACAGCCTGTCTTGTGGAGCAGTTTGAACAGACCATCCCTGCTGACCAAGTCGAAGGCCTTGGTCAGGTCGATGAAGGCTATGTAGAGTGGCTTCCTTTGCTCCCTGCACTTCTCGTGCAGCTGCCTTAGAGAGAAGACCATGTCAACGTTAGACCTCTCTGCGCACTTTGTCACAAGTAGTCTATTTTTCTATCATCATCTTTTTTGTCAAAATCCCTACTTCTTATTAGAGATGGATCCTGTCCAGAATACTGACTGAGGAACAAACACATTTTGACAACAGAGTAGTATCCCTGGTCTATATTTGGGGTTCCTGCATATTATAATAATATAGACAACTAATAAAAATAACAATTCCTCCTCCTCAGGTCCATACCCAGTATGGGAGGAATTTTATTTCTGCTTCCAAAGAGTGAAATATTAGTTAGAGATATCAAGCCAGTTTATTCTGTCCCTGAGACCCCTTCAGAAAGCTGTGTAGTGGAAGTATAAGAATTATCCATGCTTTGGCCCTGTATTTTTCAGAGGAAAGGACTTCTGCCTAAGTGGCAGCTTCCATCACTCCTTTTGCAGAGGAACTCTATAGAAGGCCCCTCTCTTCTTTTTGGGGACCTATGGCTCAGGAGGAAGCAAGTACATGGAGAATAGCTGTCCTCATGCCTTTGGTTATTTTGCAGTGATTCCGTGTTCACCTCCTTCTCTGTGTTGGCAGCCTAGGTCTCTTTATACGTCTTGCAATATATTCAGTCTCCCCCTTCCTCCTGTGTAAAACCCATTTATTGAAAATCAAAGTTTCTTACTTCCTTCACAAGGAAAAAAAAAGGGTAAAGCAGCTCAATTTAAAATAAAAGACTTCAAAAACTTACACAACCTTTTTTCTTTTTCTTTTTTGCCATTCTTTAATATGGGAGGTAAAAAAAAAAGATGTTATGAGGAAAGCAAGCTAACATGGATTTCTAGATATTAGGA